>NC_091358.1:14701005-14738505 GCF_038502225.1 Cherax quadricarinatus | reverse complement strand
TAGACTGAACACATCGACTCCAGGCTGAGGGACTGATTACCTCAAACTCCTCTCCTTACACCTTTCTGATTTATATTGGACTGATGAAGCCACTGTGTGGCGAAACGTTTCTTCAGTAAAGATCCCCATACATTGCGTAAGTGTCCCAATCTTCTACTACTACTACTGAAGAAAGGTAAGAGGAGAGTGGTTGTATGTGGACAACAGCTCTTGTTGGAGCAGAGATGTAGTGGATGTACTACACAGTGTGTGGCCAGTGTGTCACCACTGACCTGCTCACACTGGTCAGAAACATTTATTGGTACTACATCTGGCTCAGGGTTGAGCTTTATTCTAACATGGTAAAACTCATAAGTGAGCCAAACATAGTCCCTATGAAAGCTCCTTCTGCATAGTGTATCTCTGTAACTAAGTTATTCTCACCTAGCCTACCTAGCAGGAAGATTAGTGAACGGAGGATCGAGCCTTCCCCTACTCTGTGCGTTGAATGATTCACATGAATTTAACGTATCACTAATAATACTTCATGGGAAAGTGGAGAAGAAATCTTCCTCAAGTCATGCGTGTCGTAAGAGACGGCTAAAATGCCGGGAGCAAGAGGCTAGTAACTCCTTCTCTTGTATAAATTACTAAATTTAAAAAGAAAAACTTTGGTTTTTCTTTTTGGGCCGCCCTGCCTCGGTGGGATGCAGCCTGTTTGTTGGAAATAACAATAATAATAATATAGTGGAACCTCAAATATCGAACTTTCTTCGTTCCAGACGGCTGTTCGAGTGCCGTTACCGAACTAATTTATTCCCATCAGAAATAATGTAACTTAGATTAGTTCATTTCAGACCCTCAAAAATAAACTTATAAAAGCACTTACAAAAATACACTTACATAATTGGTTGAGTTGGGAGCAGCTCGATATTTGAGGTTCCACTCTAATAATAATAATAATAATATAATAATAATAATAATAATAATAATAATAATAATAATAATAATAATAATAATAATCTGTACCCATATCACTGATGTTACTTGTTCTCTCTAGATTGGAATATTATTGTACATTAACAGCCCCTTTTAAGGCAGTAAATGTTGCAAGCTGGAGAATGTACAAGAACCTTCACTACTTGTTTTAAACTCACTCAGACACCTAAATTATTCTGAAAGTCTAAAGTCCCTTGACCTGTACTCCTTGAAACATAGGCGAGAAAGATGCATCATAATTTACACCTGGAATATTCTGGAGGAATCAGTCCAAAATCCGCACGTTGAAATTAGACTTATAAAAAGCAATTTGTTCGGCACACATTGCAAAATACCGCCAGTAACAAGCAAGAGGTGCCAAGAGTACACTGAGAGACAGATTTTAGCAAGTGTAAAGGGACCAAGACTTTGCAGTACTCTTCCTTCCTAGCAGGGTAAACTAAGATATCAGTGTATAGTTTGTCAGATATCAGGGTAAACTTAGATATCAAGGTATAGTCCACCAGATAAAAGGGGTAACTCAAAAAGCAAGGTATCGTCTGAAAGATAACAGGGTAACTTAGATATCAAGGTATAATCTGTCTGATAGCAGGGTAACTTAGATATCAAGGTATAATCTGTCTGATAGCAGGGTAACTTAGATATCAAGGTATAATCTGCCATATAGCAGGGTAAACTCAAGTATGAAGGTATATTCCAGTAGATAGCAGGGTAAACTCAAATATTAAGGCATAGTTTGCCTGCTAGCAGAGTAAACTCTCACAAAACTTAAGTTATAGTCTGGCAGGTAGTGTGTATTGAGCTGAGAACTAAAGTTGTCTGGATAACTTACCAAATTACTTCACCAGACTTAATTTCAGTAACTGCCTGTTCTATACTACATCCCCCCCTCCCCCGCCTTCCTTCTCCTCTCCTCCTCCTCCTCCTCTTCCCCTCGCCTTTCCTCCCCTCTCCTTCCTTCCCTCTCCTCCCTTTTACTACCTTCTCCCTTCTTTCTTCTCCTCCCCCTTCATTCCATCCCTCACTTGTCTCCCTCCCCTTCCCACCCTCTTCCCCCTACTCTTCCCACCCTCCGTCCCCTTCCTTCCCTCAGTCATCCCCTTTCCTCCTCTCGCTCCCATCTTCTCTCTCGTCTCCCCTCTCCTCTCCTCCCCTACCCTCTCCTCCCCTACCCTCTCCTCTCCCCTTTCCTCTCCTCCCCCCTTTCCTCTCCTCCCCTGCCCTCTCATCTCCCCTCTCCTCTCCCCTTCCCTCTCCTCTCCCCTTCTCTCTCCTCCACTACCCTCCCCTCTCGTCTCTTTCCCCCCCCTTCCTTTCCCTCTATTTTCTCCTCTCTCTCCTCACCCTTTCCTCTCTCTTCTCCTCCCCTCTCTCCTCATAATTCTTCTTCCCTCTCTCCTCACCCTTCCCCCTCTCTTTCTCCTTCCCTGTCTCCTCACCCTTCCCCCTTTTTTTTTACACAGGCTAAGGATCCCTAACTTTATTGCCAAGCTATGAGCTGTTACATCAGCTCATTTGAAAGCATTTTTATTGTTGTGAAACATACAAGTAGGGAACAGGATGAAGTTGGAGCCATCTGTGGGCCAGCATTTTCATTTGATCAACTGACTTCATCTCGTTGACATCATTATGCTGTACGAATGTGTTCCATACTCGAGTCATCCTGGGTATGTATGATTCTGGAGAAGAGTACAGCCAGAGTAAAGTTGCTGCTTTCTGCCCGTCTTGTGGTATAGAAGCTTGCTTCACGCTGTCCTCGAAGTGGATCCAAGTGTGGTATTTTGACAATATTGGCCTTGTACATAATAGTAAGGCCACCCTAATATGCACACATCAGTCACTCCATACGAAAGCAAAAGACTTGGCAGGCGATGCAACATACCCCCAGTGAAAAGTAGGGGCCTCACTGGTACATTAAGAGAAAAAAACAATAAGTGTCCGGGGCCCAAGACTGTTCAACAGCCTCCCACCAGCAATAAGGGGCATTACGGGAAGACCCCAGGTTGTCTTCAAGAGGGAGCTGGACAGATACCTAAAGACGGTGTCGGATCAGCCGGGCTGTGGTTCGTACGTTGGATTGCGTGCGGCCAGCAGTAACAGCCTCGTTGATCAGGCCCTGATCCACCGGGAGGCCTGGTTGTGGACCGGGCCGCGGGGGCGTTGATCCCCGGAGTGCCCTCCAGGTAGACACCCACATCCCTTCTGTGTTGAAGGCTATGCTGAAATGACAGATCTATCCAGGATGGGTCCAGGCGAGAAATGAGACGTCTTGCTCTGTTCTCTGCTCTGTCAAGCAGTCCCTCTGTCTTCCCCCTCTCTTCTCCATCCTTCTCTCTTCTTCTTCCCTCTCTCTTCCCATTGCTTTAACTTGAACTAATTTCTCCTTCACTTAAAACTGTTTCTTGCTCCTTCACTTCTTGAGTCACTCTTCCTGCTGGTGTTTACTGCCTCATGTCTGCTGGTGTTTACTGCCTTATGTCTGCTGGTGTGTACTGCCTCATGTCTGCTGGTGCTTACTGCCTCATGTCTGCTGGTGCTTACTGCCTCATGTCTTATTGTGTTTACTGCCTTATGTCTGCTGGTGTTTACTGCCTTATGTCTGCTGGTGTGTACTGCCTCATGTCTGCTGGTGTGTACTGCCTCATGTCTGCTGGTGTTTACTGCCTCATGTCTGCTGGTGTGTACTGCCTCATGTCTGCTGGTGTGTACTGCCTCATGTCTTATGGTGTTTACTGCCTCATGTCTGCTGGTGTTTACTGCCTTATGTCTGCTGGTGTTTACTGCCTTATGTCTGCTGGTGTGTACTGCCTCATGTCTGCTGGTGTGTACTGCCTCATGTCTGCTGGTGTGTACTGCCTCATGTCTGCTGGTGTTTACTGCCTCATGTCTGCTGGTGTTTACTGCCTTATGTCTGCTGGTGTGTACTGCCTCATGTCTGCTTGTGCTTACTGCCTCATGTCTGCTGGTCTTTAGTGGCTCATGTCTGCTGTGGAGAAATTTCTTCATCAAGGGGGGCTAAGCCCCCACTTTCTACATTCCTACACTGGCAGTGCAGGTGTTGACTAGGGGGGGTCAAGATCTTCCATTCTTTCCGTTAGCAGAGATGAAGCAGGATGTTGCATCTTGCAATAACGCTTCATTAAGCTGTATCAGAACATACATATATCAGAACATACATATATCAGAACATACATATATCAGAACATACATATATCAGAACATACATATATCAGAACATACATATATCAGAACATACATATATCAGAACATACATATATCAGAACATACATATATCAGAACATACATATATCAGAATATACATATATCAGAACATACATATATCAGAACATACATATATCAGAATATACATATATCAGAACATACATATATCAGAACATACATATATCAGAATATACATATATCAGAACATACATATATCAGAACATACATATATCAGAACATACATATATCAGAACATACATATATCAGAACATACATATATCAGAATATACATATATCAGAACATACATATATCAGAACATACATATATCAGAACATACATATATCAGAACATACATATATCAGAATATACATATATCAGAACATACATATATCAGAACATACATATATCAGAATATACATATATCAGAACATACATATATCAGAACATACATATATCAGAACATACATATATCAGAATATACATATATCAGAACATACATATATCTTAACATACATATATCAGAACATACATATATCAGAACATACATATATCAGAACATACATATATCAGAACATACATATATCAGAACATACATATATCAGAACATACATATATCAGAACATACATATATCAGAACATACATATATCAGAACATACATATATCAGAACATACATATATCAGAACATACATATATCAGAACATACATATATCAGAACATACATATATCAGAACATACATATATCAGAACATCCATATATCAGAACATACATATATCAGAACATACATATATCAGAATATACATATATCAGAACATACATATATCAGAACATACATATATCAGAATATACATATATCAGAACATACATATATCAGAACATACATATATCAGAACATCCATATATCAGAACATACATATATCAGAACATACATATATCAGAACATCCATATATCAGAACATCCATATATCAGAACATCCATATATCAGAACATCCATATATCAGAGCATCCATATATCAGAACATCCATATATCAGAACATACATATATCAGAACATCCATATATCAGAACATACATATATCAGAACATCCATATATCAGAATATACATATATCAGAACATACATATATCAGAACATCCATATATCAGAACATCCATATATCAGAACATACATATATCAGAACATCCATATATCAGAACATCCATATATCAGAACATACATATATCAGAACATACATATATCAGAACATACATATATCAGAACATCCATATATCAGAACATCCATATATCAGAACATCCATATATCAGAACATACATATATCAGAACATCCATATATCAGAACATACATATATCAGAACATACATATATCAGAACATCCATATATCAGAACATACGTATATCAGAACATACGTATATCAGAACATACGTGTA
The DNA here is from genome assembly GCF_038502225.1 of Cherax quadricarinatus. Classification (NCBI taxonomy): domain Eukaryota; kingdom Metazoa; phylum Arthropoda; class Malacostraca; order Decapoda; family Parastacidae; genus Cherax; species Cherax quadricarinatus. The sequence continues at coordinate 14,732,874 of NC_091358.1, read as the reverse complement.
TCAGAACATACGTATATCAGAACATACATATATCAGAACATCCATATATCAGAACATACATATATCAGAACATACATATATCAGAACATACATATATCAGAACATACATATATCAGAACATACATATATCAGAACATACATATATCAGAACATCCATATATCAGAACATCCATATATCAGAACATCCATATATCAGAACATACATATATCAGAACATACATATATCAGAACATACATATATCTTAACATGTGTTCCTTACTCTGCAGATTTAAACTCCCACTAAATTGAGTGTAGATCAAGAGTAAATAAAATAGAAACGTGATCTTTGCACGTGTTCAACTGAGTTTCTTCTCCTGCTAGAGAATCCGCAAAATAATATATTCATATCTTCGTCTGAGAAACCTTCTAATTACTAAGACCATTAAAAATTCGAAATAATATACCTTTAACCTGATACCCCTCAGGGAAGGTTCCTTGATGTTGGTGAGGGGCTCTTGATTTAGGGAATTGGATGTGTGCTCCAGTTCCCCGAATTAAGCCTGAATGCCTTCCACATCCCCCCCCCCCAGGCGCTGTATAATCCTCCGGGTTTAGCGCTTCCCCCTTGATTATAATAATAATAATTTAACATGATAATATAGCTAGTTGAATTATACAGTCGTCAGAACTGGGTGATCAGATCCTGATCCACCGGGATACCTGGTCGTGGACCGGGCCGCCGGGGCGTTGATCCCCGGAATACCCTTCAAGTAGACTTCAGGTAGCAGGTAGATGGGAATACCAACAGTGTGTTGCTACACTGTTCTACATGATACATAATTTGAACAAAATAACTATATTTTCCTGTCACGTTCTGTCACAGAAGATCAAGGTTTTGGAATCAACTGAATCAGTTGTGAGAACCGAGACTGAAATAGTTTTTAATGGAAATCACATTGATGACAGTCAACACAACGTACAAGTGTGTGGCTGGCAGGGAACATCTGCTACCAAATTTATGAAGCTTAAGAGGCACGTTAAGTGGAAATAAATGGTATAAAATACCGACACAATGGAAATATAAACACATATGCAGTATAATGTGATCCTTTAGTGACAACGTTTGGCCCACACAGTGGGCTTTTTCAAGTCACAAACAGATCTACTTGGGGTGTTGTTGTTGTTAAAGATTCGCCGGTATTTTCCCGGCCCGGGCCCTTCCAAGTGGTGGCCCGGCACTGGCTCCCTGTCTAGGGAGTGTCTGAGACCTAAGTCTCCCATGGGAGGAGGCACAAGTACCCCCCTCATCTTGTAAGGTACATACTCGGGCTCTGGCACCAACCATGCCCTAGAAGGGCAATGCATGGTGTCGATCGTGCTAGCGCTGTGCTCTCCTGTGTGGAGTGTCGTGTGTTGGTGTTCATTTTCATTCATGTTGATTCGCAGGTCCTTCTGGCCCAGGTCTTCTCCAGATGGTGACCCGGCAGTGGCCCCCCGGGTGGGGGGTGACGATAATCATCTTTCTTCTTTCTTGGCCCTCCGGTTGGAGGATGTCGTCTTCTTCTATCTTGCACTGACTTCCCCAAAGAGAAGCGCAGTCGGGCAGAGGCAGCAGTTACAGGGTTGATTGGAGCCACACCCCAGCTTTAGCGGACAGCAAAGTGCTGGGTGAGTGGTCATGGATAGTCGTGCTAGACGAGGGTACCGTCTTCAAGGTCCCTATTCTGAAGCATCCTGAATTTCCTCTTTGAGGTGTACTTGACTTCCACAAGGTGTTGGGTGTTGGCAGTGAGTAGTCTGGTCATGTCTGCAGTGGTGTATGTAGCAGTTTGGTCGTAGGTATACTTGACTGTTCCGTCCTGGAGGTGATGATGGATTTCTGAAGACAGCATTGTGTTCTTATACTCCTTGGTTGTGTAGAAGTACACACCCTTCAGATATCGGACTTGTTGTGGTGCAGCAGTGTCAGTGACAGTGGCACCGTGAGGTGCATCCGCAGTGTCTTGTGTTTTTGCTTTCTTGGCTGGTGGCTGAACTGGTGAAGGCGAGATTTCCGACTGGTCAGTTGCTCTAGCAGTGGATGAAAGCGGTAGTGGACTCTCATTGGTGGGTTTTGCCGACGTCTCAGAGGTCTCTGATTGGTCCATCTCTGTGTCTAGTGGAGGTTGTGACAGCGGTGGAGCAGCGGTGATGCTGGTAATATTTGCAGTAGATTTTAGGATCTCAGTGGAAGGTGGTGATGCAGGGAATGTGAGGCCAGGCATATTATTTAGTTTGAAAAGTTTATTGATGGTGGTGTTGAAGGAACCAGGCTCAGCTGCATTCTGTACATGAGCATACATAATGCAACAAAGAATCTTGGTGGAGTCGGCAGTAGGTGCTGGCAGGGAAGTGGTAGGAGCAGCTTTCGTGGCATGTAGTATCTTGGTAGTGTCTGCTTGAAGCTTGGCGATAGCAGAATATGTGGTTGCTTGTGGGTTGGGTTTCTTTTGTTGTTGTTGTTTCTTGAGTATGTCTCTTCTGGTAGGGCACCTGGCAGCAAGAGTATGGTGGTCATTCTTGCAGTTCAAGCATTTAGGTGGTGAAGCAGTAGTGCAATTCTTGAAGTCATGACCCTCACGGCCACAGGTGGAGCAGAACTTCTTGTCCTTGGTAGGACAATCATTTGTAGTGTGTAAGTATGAGTAACAATTATAGCACTGTGAGATATGTTGGAATTTCTCTGGTTCGATGAAGGCTGGGTTGATGTGGAAATAGTGAATAGCCAGGCCTTCAGCGAGAGCTCTGGCTGCCATGTTGACGTCACTGAAGGTGACCTTCAGCATGGATGAAGCATTGGGTATTTTAGTAATGAAGTCCACCTTGGCCCAAGGGTTCTTTGCTTCGATAGATGACTTGATTTCTTCAGTGGCCTGTACAGTGATAAGGTTGTCGAGTCGCTTGAGGAACACAGTTCTCCTGGCCCTCAGTGCTGGGGAAGTCAAGACAAGAAATCCCTGGTCTCGTAGAGTGGTAGTAGCAGTGGTGGTAAGTAGTTTCTCAGCCTCTGTGTCGTCTGTACAGACGACAACAAAGGCCTCTTTGAGCGATAAAATCGCATTACATTTGACTTGCAGCCTGCCACTAACGACAGCTGCAAGTGCTAGTTTGGACGACTCATTGGTTATACCACTCGCTGGTTTGATCTTTACTCTGTTAGAGTAATGCATCGTGAGTAAGCAGTACCTGGGGTGGAAGGTACGCGAGTATTTATAGTCAGATTCAGAATGCTGAGGTCAGGTGGAGAATGCTGCACAATACACAAATAACCCGCACATAAAAGAGAGAAGCTTACGACGACGTTTCGGTCCGACTTGGACCATTGACAAAATTATTTATGGAGAATGCTGCATCTGATAATGTTCCTCCGTCTTCTAATAACATGTTCATTTTTCCCCTATAATCTACCTTGTCTATAATTATTATCACATTTGCTTTGTTTCGTAAGGTGAAGTCCAGGATCTTTCTTTAATTCACGAAGGCAGATGTTGATCAAAGACTTGCAAACCCATACCAAAATGTGTTTAAGTTCAGTTATTAAGAAACAGTGATATGATACAACTTGGCTGTGATGAGTATGTGGGCCGCCAGCAGCTACAACCTGGTTGACCAGGCAAGCACGTCCATTCCATATTGGGGAAGCCCCTGGACCTCCTGAAGTACCTGGCTGAGGTACAGCCACAAGTGGTGGGCCTCTCCGAGACATAAGAACATAAGAGAGAAGGAACACTGCAACAGGCCTACTAACCCATGCGGAGCAAGTCCATGTCATCCCCCCCCCCGGATTAGCCCAGTGACCCACCCCTCCCAGATTAGCCCAATGACCCACCCCTCCCAGATTAGCCCAATGACCCACCCAGTCTGGTCACCTCCACTCGAGGAAGCAGCACTGCACCAGATCCAGCAGCACAAGCTACTCAGGTCCAACTCACACCCACCTACACCCACTCATGTATTTATCTAACCTATTTTTAAAACTACACAACGTTTTAGCCTCACTAACTGTATTTGGGAGTTTGCTCCACTCATCTACAACTCTATTAACAAACCAGTGCTTTCCTATATCCTTCCTGAATCTGAACTTTTCCAACTTGAAACCATTTGTCAATATTAAACTGCATCTGCCACTTCTCCGACCATTGCATCAATCTATTCAAATCATCCTGGAGTGCTCTAGTGTCCTCATGAGAATGAATTGGACGGCCAATTTTGGTAATGTTTATGTCCTCATCATTCTGTTCGGCTGTCTGGTTTTACTGTTTAAGGAACTGATCAAAGGTACGTCTGTATTCCACAGGAAGGGAAGGAAACCAGGCAGGTGTGGTACTTACAGCCATACGGACAGTAGGGTTTTTTTTTTTTTTAGTGCCAGGAAATGATGAAAATATAGCAGCTCCGTAAATAGGTATAATGTCAGGAAACAGGAAAAGTGCTTCCTGACGCAAGATTTAGTCATATGACGCACAGCTGGAGATTTTGATCATCTTATCGAGGACTTCCGCTGGCTTACCGGTTCACCTCTTTAAAAAAAACATGATTATAACCATTATTAAGTATATTTGATCATAACACCGTGGAGCTGTGCTGGACTGGAAGGAACTCTAGTGACAGACTCAGAACCACAGATGTTAGAACCATCAACCTTCAAGCGACAACGAATGATATACCAACATTTATATTAACGAACATATTTGGTCTTTAAATATGCACCAACAAAATAAAGTTTATTAGTGAACTCAGTGAATCAAATATATTGTTTGTGGCTTTCACAGAAACCCACGTAAAAAGTTAAATTGACATTGAAAAATGGATCCCGACCCTACCTGAAATGTGTTCAGAGGGTCAACACCCCAGCATTTGCACCACAGCCTGGCTGATCAAGAACTGAAGACAGCTAACGGTTTGTTGCTAATGCCCCTTATGTATGAAGTGAAGGCACTGAAAAGGCTTGGTCCCTTCACGTTTAAATGAGTTGTTTCTTAGTGTACTCACTGCTCTCCTGCTTTTCAATACGGTTATTTTACACCGTCTGCCAGACCCCTTACTATCATGGGAGCTGTTTTGTGATGCAGCTTACACAACCGAGTGACAGTGAACGCAGTAGCGACCAGGAGCTGAGACTCGACCCCTGCAACGACGTTTAGGCGAATGCAGTTAATTGAGTGGACCAGATTATACATATTAGATTATTCACACTAGATTATTATACACGAGATTTACTGTCATCTTATCCTCTTTTCACTTACAGGATGTCGAGATACAATAAGTCGGTTGGGGCAATGGCTTAAGCCGGTAGGAGACTTGGACCTGCCTCGCATGGGCCAGTAGGCCTGCTGCAGTGTTCCTTCTGTGTTGGGTTCTTATGATCTAACTACTTTTCGTAGGGAGTCAATAATCACAAGTAAAAATTTATGGCCTTTAATATTATATTGTTCCTTAGAACACATCAGTAATAAAATCTTAGCTGGTCTCTGTTATCTTACGAGTGCGCAATTATTTACAAATAACTATGTACAGGACCTTAAGGTTTCATTTCCAATCACACGAATAAAGTTACTAGTTATTACCCGGAGGTTTTCAGATCACTGGCGAATATATCAGATAGTTGACTTGGGACGTCGTGTACAACAAGTCCCTCACGAGCACCTTAAGTATGATGTAAGACAATACTGACTGATGAAGCCACTGTGTGGCGAAACGTTTCCTCAATAAAGATACCCAAGAGTTGCACATGTGTCTAATTTATTAACTTGTCGGTTCTCTGAACCATTCATCTACAATACGGCTGTGCTAGATGGCTGCTACTGACTGTAGTGGGGGAGGGGCGACCTAACATAAGGTCACGTGACCTAACATAAGGTCACGTGACATACGCTTAGAGCAGTGGTTCCCAAACTGGGGGTAAATTACCCCCTGGAGGTAATTTAACCATTTTTGGGGGATAATGGAGGCGTGACAGAAAAAAAAGTTATGAATTCTGAAAATCAAGAAAACAATGCGGTACCCGGTATGATGATTATTGTTAACTTTGTCTTAGTATATAAAGTTGTAAAGTAAACCTATTATAAGTAATAAAGTTAAACCAAATAACAATAAACATCAAAAACTAATATACAGTATTAGAAAAGAAGAAATATATAGCTAAGTGTGTGGAAACTCAAAAGTATTTTGACAAGTATGCTTCAGGACAAAAGTCACTCAGTAGCCCAGATCGACCTGTCCAGTACGCGTCACTCACTTCCTGAGGCTGCCTCTATTTCACACTGTCAGTTTATCTGTGAGCATCAGCCGAGGTAGACATAAGCTGGTATGTATGTGTACTGCCCTGTGCAGTATATAGTTAGTATTTACCCACTGTTACTGTGAATTTGTAGCTATTATTAATTTTATATATAATGTATGTGTGGTTCTTACGTTTTCAATGGTTTTGCTAGGATTAGCAGAGTATGCGAGGCTGTATACGTTCACGTTTAGCCATATATATCAATAATAAAAACATTTTGCGAAAGGGGTAACATGCTTTATGTAGCATGTTAAATTGGGTAACAAGCTGAAAAAGTTTGGGAACCACTGGCTTAGAGGGTGAGCGTGATGACCAGAAACTGGCTGTTACCAAGTGCTTCACATATCTCACTGTTATACCTAACCTAAATAGTTATATTATGTACATACATTTACATGAGTCCATTCGGTAACTTTATATAAAGAGACAGATAATTATTATACTGTCAGACTTGCTCATTTTAGCTATTAACGAGCAAGTTGGCAATGTGATATTAAGTGATATCGGCTGGAAGTAATGTATAAGTTGACCAGGCGTAACACATTATATACACCATATACACACTGGATTATACACACTGCATTATACACACTGCATTATACACACCATATACACTAGATTATATACACTATATACACACTACATTATACACGCTAGATTATACACACCATATACACTTTAGATTATACACGCTATATATACCCTATACACACTGGATTATATACATATGTACACTATATTATACGCACTAGATTATGCACACCAAATTATACACACAAGATTAAACATGCACAAAACGCAGAATATAATTACAATAGATTATTTGTATAACGATTGTTAAATTATTAATAACAAGCGTAACAATACAACACTGGTAGTTTTTATGTTCGTCAACACTGGATGTTTATTCATGGATAGTTATAATGTTGAAGGTGTTTGTTGAGAATGTTGGAATGTTTAGTTTTTTTAGAGGAATAAGTATGGAGAATTATTGTAACAGGTGGTGACAACACTGGTGGTGGCAACACTGGTGGTGGCAACACTGGTAGTGACAACACTGGTGGTGGCAACACTGGTAGTGACAACACTGGTGGTGACAACACTGGTAGTAGTGACAACACTGGTGGTGGCAACATTGGTGGTGACAACACTGGTAGTGACAACACTGGTGGTGACAACACTTGTAGTGACAACACTGGTGGTGGCAACACTGATAGTGACAACACTGGTGGTGGCAACACTAGTATTGACAACACTGGTGGTGACAACACCGGTAGTAGCAACACTGGTAGTGAACACCGGTAGTAGCAACACTGGTAGTGACAACACTGATGGTAGCAACACTGGTAGTGGCAACACTGGTGGCGACAACACTGGTGGCGGCAACACTGGTAGTGAAAACACTGGTGGTAGCAACACTTGTGGTAGCAACACTGGTGATGACACTTGTGATAGTGACAACACTGGTGGTGACAACACTGGTGGCGGCAACACTGGTAGTGACAACACTGGTGGTAGCAACGCTGGTGGTAACATTGGTAGTAGCAACACTGGTAGTGACAATACTGGTGGTAACAACACTAGTGGTGGCAACACTGGTGGTGACACTTGTGATAGTGACAACACTGGTGGTGACAACACTGGTGGCGGCAACACTGGTAGTGACAACACTGGTGGTAGCAACATTGGTAGCGGCAACACTTGTGGTAACAACACTGGTGGTGACACTTGTGATAGTGACAACACTGGTGGTGACAACACTTTTGGTAACAACACTGGTGGTGACACTTGTGATAGTGACAACACTGATGGTAGCAACACTGGTAGTGACAACACTGATGGTAGCAACACTGGTGGTGACAACACTTGTGGTAGCAACGCTGGTGGTAGCAACACTGGTGGTAGGAACAATGGTGGCGACAACACTTGTGATAACACTGGTGGTGGCAACATTGGTGGTGACAACACTGGTGGTATCAACACTGGTGGTAGCAACACTGGTGGTAACAACACTGGTAGTGACAACAGTGGTAGTGACAACACTGGTAGTAGTAACACTGGTGGTAACACTTTTGATGACAACACTGGTGGTAACAACACTGGTGGTGGCAACACTGGTAGTGACAACACTGGTGGTAACAACACTGGTGGTGGCAACACTGGTAGTGACAACACTGGTGGTGGCAACACTGGTAGTGACAACACTGGTGGTAACAACACTGGTGGTGGTGACCAGATTCCAGTTCAATACCACAGTTTAACTCATTCCTAAAACTAAACTTTTGCATTTCATTCTCTTATCTCAGTATTGTCATTACATTCTATATCATTCCCTCTACAGTGTGTAGCACTCCGGATATACTTCCCCAACACACAGGATATATACCCTGTGAGGTATATATACCCTGTGTATTAGGTATTCTTGACTGGTGGTGAGCAGGTTACATGTAACTTTAAAAAATGGCCCTCGTTTAGTTGGTAGACTAAGGTAAATAACCCAGTTATTTATCCCGTGGAAAATACCAGTCATAGTGAAGAATTGTGGTGGACAATAATCTTATTTATAAGTATACTTCGGTAAATTATTTATAAGTATACTTTGAGTTATTTACGTGTGTCATTGATAATGTATGTTGCTTGCATTAAGTGTTCTTACTTAATGTGTGTATTGATTTAAGAGATGTGTGAGAAATAGATTTTTGCTACCCAAGCGACTAGTTTATTGTGCACGCCCTGTCTATTATGTGGACGGTGGTGACTAGTTTATTGTGCACGCCCTGTCTATTATGTGGACGGTAGTGACTAGTTTATTGTGCACGCCCTGTCTATTATGTGGACGGTAGTGACTAGTTTATTGTGCACGCCCTGTCTATTATGTGGACGGTAGTGACTAGTTTATTGTGCACTCACTGTCCATCATGTGGACGGTGGTGACTAGTTTATTGTGCACTCACTGTCCATCATGTGGACGGTGGTGACTAGTTTATTGTGCACTCACTGTCCATCATGTGGACGGTGGTGACTAGTTTATTGTGCACTCACTGTCCATCATGTGGACGGTGGTGACTAGTTTATTGTGCACTCACTGTCCATCATGTGGACGGTAGTGACTAGTTTATTGTGCACTCACTGTCCATCATGTGGACGGTGGTGACTAGTTTATTGTGCACTCACTGTCCATCATGTGGACGGTGGTGACTAGTTTATTGTGCACTCACTGTCCATCATGTGGACGGTAGTGACTAGTTTATTGTGCACGCAGGAAGGTTAAATATTAAGTAAATTCGTCTTGAGATTATAATGTCATTACTAATTACTTAGGTTGTTGTGTTAGTTACTGCTTGGTATATGCACTTGTCGATAGTGTGTACTCATCTATTCGTGGTTGCAAGGGTCGATCACAGCTTCTGGCTCCCGCCTCTACGCTGCTCGCTACTAGATCCAACCACCTCCCACTGCTCTGTGAGCTTTATCGTACCTCTTCTTAAAGCTATGTATAGATCCTGCTTCCACTATATCACTCCAAATTGCTCCAATTCCTGACAACTCTTTGACTGAAGAAATAGTTCCTAACATCCCTGTGGCTCATTTGAGTTTTTAGCTTCTCTTTGTGACCCTTTGTTGCTGTGTCTCATCTCTAAAACATTCTGTCTCTGTCTACCTTGTCAGTTCCTCTCAGTATTTTGTATGTTGTTATCATGTCCCCCCTATCCCTCCTGTCCATTGTCGTCAGCACGTCGTCTGCAAACAGGGACACCTCTGAATCTATCCCTGCCGTCATGTCATTCACATATACCAGAAACAGCACTGGCCCTGTGTGCGCATATCAGTGTACTCATCTATGAGTGTGTTCGTTTGTGAATGTGTGAATGTGTGTGTGTGTGTGTGTGTGTGTGTGTGTGTGTGTGTGTGTGTGTGTGTGTGTGTGTGTGTAAGCCCAGGATTGTTGAGTGATGGTTACAAAGGCAGTTATTGATGTGTAATGGGTAGATGAGGTGCTTTAGTGAGTCATTACCTATATTCTATTAATGATAAGACGATAAACAACTCGCCGTGGATTTAAATTCTGCAGAGTTCTCAGGGTTGAACACAAGGTGTCTGGCTGGACGGGTGAGTAGCGTTAAGTGCTTGACTGACTGGGTAGTTGGCAGATAGTTGTGATTGTTTAGTGCAATTATCTTCAGCTGAATAACCCAAACGTATTGAGGTTTTCTCTTAGCTTCATTAATTATTGACAAGGCTGTGAACAGCTTGATGTAGGAACCCTTGATTACCTGGTCAACCAGGCTGTTGCTTCCAGTATAGTAATTAAGTTTATTATATAGCAGTGTTGTACTGATTGTAGCACTTGCTACTGTGGCTGTAGCACTTGCTGCTGTGGTTGTAGCACTTGCTACTGTGGTTGTAGCACTTGCTACTGTGGTTGTAGCACTTGCTACTGTGGTTGTAGCACTTGCTGCTGTGGTTGTAGCACTTGCTGCTGTGGTTGTAGCACTGGCTGCTGTGGTTGTAGCACTTGCTACTGTGGTTGTAGCACTTGCTACTGGTTGTAGCACTTGCTGCTGTGGTTGTAGCACTTGCTGCTGTGGTTGTAGCACTTGCTACTGTGGTTGTAGCACTTGCTACTGTGGTTGTAGCACTTGCTGCTGTGGTTGTAGCACTTGCTGCTGTGGTTGTAGCACTTGCTACTGTGGTTGTAGCACTTGCTACTGTGGTTGTAGCACTTGCTGCTGTGGTTGTAGCACTTGCTGCTGTGGTTGTAGCACTTGCTGCTGTGGTTGTAGCACTTGCTACTGTGGTTGTAGCACTTGCTACTGTGGTTGTAGCACTTGCTACTGTGGTTGTAGCACTTGCTACTGTGGTTGTAGCACTTGCTACTGTGGTTGTAGCACTTGCTGCTGTGGTTGTAGCACTTGCTGCTGTGGTTGTAGCACTTGCTGCTGTGGTTGTAGCACTTGCTACTGTGGTTGTAGCACTTGCTACTGTGGTTGTTGCACTTGCTACTGTGGTTGTAGCACTTGCTACTGTGGTTGTAGCACTTGCTGCTGTGGTTGTAGCACTTGCTGCTGTGGTTGTAGCACTTGCTACTGTGGTTGTAGCACTTGCTGCTGTGGTTGTAAGCATTATTACGCCCTCTTGTAAACCATTTGCGTATGGTTGTGTTGGATGGATGAGTATGATGGACAAATGTTGGTTGAATGGTTATATGTCAGAGAGTTGGATGTTTGTGGTTGAATTGAGTTGAAGTGACCGGGAGAGAACCGAGCAAGAGCTGTTATATATCCAGTGGGACACGAGCATCCTGAACCCTGACCACTGCTTAGTAAATGTTAAAACACTTCTTTCTTTGTATATATTCCTTCCTCAGAATCCGTAGATCACATGAATACAGATCGATCGATCGATCAAATTTTATTTTTATCACTTCTATTGTGTAATCCCAACGTTGAGTTTCATTCGATGAGTTGTGCTATATTATACCTTGTATTGCATTACAGTTTCATTACAGTTTCAGTTACGTAAGCTTCCATTCCAATATTCTACTTATGTATGTTATAATGTTCAATTGTTGTGTACTTTGACATTGTATAGAATCAGCCCAAGCCGTACACCTGCGGTCTCTAGTTTGTATTAGTTGTATGTCGGGACGACATACGTTAGCGTCGCCGAGCTCTCAGTAGTAGTACCAGTTCCTAGTAACCAGTTACCAGTAACCAGTGTACCAGTAGATGACTCACTACCAACCGTCTCTGCGTGAATCACTGACTGTATTTATATTGCTGGTGACCATAGCAGGATTTCAAACACCCCTCACCCTGTAGACACTTGTGAGTCAGTCGAAGATAGGGAGCAGAGAGAGGCAGGTCGGCTGTTGGCGCTTCCCATACTTCCCAATATATATTATACGTACTACCAGCCTACGTGAGTATTTTTACCCATCCACGTATCGAAAACCCACATGACAACACTGGTGGTAGCAACACTGGTGGTAGCAACACTGGTAGTAGCAACACTGGTAGTGACAACACTGGTAGTGACAACACTGGTGGTAGCAACACTGGTAGTAGCAACACTGGTGGTAACACTGGTAGTGACACTGATAGTGACAACACTGGTGGTAACAATGGTGGTAGCAACACTGGTAGTAACAACACTGGTGGTAACAACACTGGTAGTGACAACACTGGTGGTAACAACACTGGTGGTAGCAACACTGGTAGTAACAACACTGGTGGTGGCAACACTGGTGGTAGCAACACTGGTGGCAACAACACTGGTGGTAACAACACTGGTGGTAACAACACTGGTGGTAGCAACACTGGTAGTGACAACACTGGTGGTGACAACACTGGTGGTAACAACACTGGTAGTAACAACACTGGTGGTAACAACACTGGTGGTGGCAACACTGATGGTAACAACACTGGTGGTAGCAACACTGGTGGTAGCAACACTGGTAGTAACAACACCGGTGGTAACAACACTGGTGGTAGCAACACTGGTAGTAACAACACTGGTGGTAGCAACACTGGTGGTAACACTGGTGGTAACAACACTGGTGGTAGCAACACTGGTGGTAACAACACTGGTGGTAGCAACACTGGTAGTAACAACACTGGTGGTAGCAACACTGGTAGTAACAGCACTGGTCTTAACAACACTGGTGGTGGCTACACTGGTGGTAACAACACTGGTAGTAACAACACTGGTGGTAACAACACTGGTGGTAGCAACACTGGTGGTAACAATGGTGGTAGCAACACTGGTAGTAACACTGGTGGTAGCAACACTGGTGGTAACAATGGTAGTTACAACACTGGTGGTAGCAACACTGGTGGTAACAAAACTGGTAGTAACAACACTGGTGGTAGCAACACTGGTGGTAGCAACACTGGTAGTAACAACACTGTGGTAACAACACTGGTGGCAGCAACACTGGTAGTAACACTGGTGGTAGCAACACTGGTAGTAACAACACTGGTGGTAACACTGGTAGTAACAACACTGGTGGTAGCAACACTGGTAGTAACACTGGTAGTAACAACACTGGTAGTAACAACACTGGTAGTAACAACACTGGTGGTAGCAACACTGGTAGTAACAACACTGGTGGTAACAACACTGGTGGTGGCTACACTGGTGATAACAACACTGGTGGTAACAACACTGGTGGTAACAACACTGGTGGTAGCAACACTGGTGGTAACAACACTGGTAGTAACAACACTGGTGGTAGCAACACTGGTAGTAGCAACACTGGTAGTAACAACACTGGTTGTAACAACACTGGTGGTAACACTGGTGGTAACAATGGTGGTAGCAACACTGGTAGTAGCAACACTGGTAGTAACAACACTGGTAGTAACAACACTGGTGGTAACACTGGTAGTAGCAACACTGGTAGTAACAACACTGGTGGTAACGACACTGGTGGTAACAATGGTGGTAGCAACACTGGTGGTAACAACACTGGTAGTAACAACACTGGTGGTAGCAACACTGGTAGTAACAACACTGGTGGTGAGAACACTGGTAGTAACTACACTGGTGGTAGCAACACTGGTAGTAACAACACTGGTGGTAACAACACTCGTAGTAACAACACTGGTGGTAACAACACTGATAGTAACAATACTGGTGGTAGCAACACTGGTAGTAACAACACTGGTGGTAACACTGGTAGTAACAACACTGGTTGTAACAACACTGGTGGTAACAACACTGGTAGTAACAACACTGGTGGTAACAACACTGGTAGTAACACTGGTGGTAACAACACTGGTAGTAACAACACTGGTGGTAGCAACACTGCTAGTAACAACACTGGTGGTAACAACACTGGTAGTAACAACACTGGTGGTAACAACACTGGTAGTAACAACACTGGTAGTAACAACACTGGTGGTAACAACACTAGTAGTAACAACACTGGTGGTAACACTGGTAGTAGCAACACTGGTGGTAACACTGGTAGTAACAACACTGGTGGTAACAACACTGGTAGTAACAACACTGGTGGTAACACTGGTGGTAGCAACACTGGTAGTAACAACACTGGTAGTGACAACACTGGTAGTAACAACACTGGTGGTAACAACACTGGTAGTAACAACACTGGTAGTGACAACACTGGTGGTAACAACACTGGTAGTAACAACACTGGTAGTAACACTGGTAGTAACAACACTGGTGGTAGCAACGCTGGGGGTAACAACAGTGGTAGTAACAACACTGGTAGTAACAACACTGGTGGTAACAACACTGGTAGTAACAACACTGGTAGTGACAACACTGGTGGTAACAACACTGGTAGTAACAACACTGGTAGTAACACTGGTGGTAACAACACTGGTAGTAACAACACTGGTGGTAGCAACGCTGGGGGTAGCAACACTGGTAGTAACAACACTGGTAGTGACAACACTGGTGGTAGCAACACAGGTATGCAAAAATCTACGTTTAAAACTCCCTGTAGAATTGAACCAATAAAAAGATAAGGTTCAAACATTGATGATGATGATGTAAGTTACAGTGGTACGTGGTTTAATAAGTGGTTTGTGGATGAATGGTGATTGATGTGGCCAAGGGAAACATACATAGTTATTTACTCACAATTTTATCTATTATTTCCAGGTGTGACCTCCAGGAGCCAGTTTAAGGCTGTGTAAGTACCAGTATTTCTCTCTCTCTCTCTCTCTCTCTCTCTCTCTCTCTCTCTCTCTCTCTCTCTCTCTCTCTCTCTCTCTCTCTCTCTCTCTTTTTTTTTTTTTTTTTTTTTTTTTTTTTTTTTTTTTTTTTTTTTTTTACACAGGGTTTGACAAGGTTAAGGATCCCTAGCTTTATTGACAGCTATATTACAGGTTAAGGATTCCTAACTTTATTGGCAAGCTAAGAGCTGTTACCTACATCAGCTCATTTGAAAGCATTTTTATTGTTATGAGACATACAAGTACGGGACAGGATGAAGTTGGAGCCATCTGCGGGCCAGCATTTTCATTTGATCAACTGACTATCTCGTTGACATCATTATGCTGTACGAATGTGTTCCATACTCGAGTCATCCTGGGTATGTATGATCTCAGATGGAGTGATGTTCTGGAGAAGGGTACAGCCAGAGTGAAGTTGCTGCTTTCTGCCCGTCTTGTGGCATAAAAGCTTGTTTCACGCTGTCCTCGAAGTGGATCCAAGTGTGGTACTTTGACAATATTGGCCTTGTACATAACAGTAAGGCCACCCACATCCCTCCTATGTTGAAGGCTCTGCTGAAATGACAGATCTATCCAGGATGGGTCCAGGCGAGAGATGAGACGTCTTGCTCTGGTCTCTACTCTGTCAAGCAGTCGCAGATGAGAGGGGGGGCAGGCAAACCAAGAAAGTGGAGCATACTCAAGGTGTGAGCGTACTTGTGCCTCGTACAGGATCTTGCAACCCCTACTGTCAAGCAGATGCGAGATACGGCGAAGTGCTGTAAGCTTCCTGGCTGCCTTGTTTGCAAGATTTACAACATGGTTCTTCATGGTTAGTTTGGAGTCAAATTTCACCCCAAGGATATCAACTTCTTCTCCAGGTGCCAACACCCTCCCATTCATCCTTACTACTGCACCAGCATTACCATCATGGTGCCTAGAGACTATCATCATTTGCGTTTTCTCAGGTGCAAATGTTACTTGCCATCTATTTCCCCAAGCTGATATAGCTCTCAGCTGGTGATTGATGTAGCTTAGAGCAGCTGGCATTTCTCTCTCTCTCTCTCTCTCTCTCTCTCTCTCTCTCTCTCTCTCTCTCTCTCTCTCTCCTTATATCAGAGGAACAGTAGAGAAACACAAAAGTTTTCTTTAAAATAGTTCAAGCTATTGTTGAGCAAATTTGTAGTTTCTCAGTTTCTTTTTTTTCCTTCGTTTTACTCTGTTTTTTCCCTCCTTTTTCCTACACTCTTTTTCCTTCTTTTTGATGCCTTGTATGTGCTCTTATAGCAATATAAATGTTTCCTGTTTGTTTACATGTCTGCTGGTACGATAAATTTACGTTAAATCTGTAAACCTCCTTCGTTAACTTACCCTATTGGCCCATATGAGGCAGGTCCATGTCACCTACCGGCTTAAGCCACTGACCCAACCTAGTCGGGTCAGGTCACACCCACTCATGTATTTATTTTTAAGACTACACAACGTTTTGGCTTCTGTGATGGTACTCGGTAACGCTGTAAACGATGAAAATATTAACACATATGCAGTATAATGTGATCCTTTATTGACAACGTTTCGCCCGCACAGTGGGCTTTTTCAAGTCACAAACAGATCTGTGGAAAAAGACACCTATGTACAGTTCAGGACATTTATTAAAGGAAACGTTTCGCCACGAGTGGCTTCTTCAGTCCTAATGAAGAAGCCACTCGTGGCGAAACGTTTCTTTTAATAAATGTCCTGAACTGTACATAAGTGTCTTTTTCCACATTTTGTCGGTATCACCATACCATTTCCTCACAAACAGATCTGTTTGTGATTTGAAAAAGCCCACTGTGTGGGCGAAACGTTGTTAATAAAGGATCATATTATACTGCATATGTGTTTATATCTCCATTGTGTCGGTATTTTATACTATTTATTTCCAACGCTGTAAACGTTGTCTTTGAACGTTGTCTGTAGATGAATGGTTCAGAGAACCGACACGTTGATAAATTAGACACATGTGCAACTCTTGGGTATCTTTATTGAGGAAACGTTTCGCCACACAGTGGCTTCATCAGTCCATACAAAGGAGAAACGTGAAGAACAGGAGGAGAATGAGGTAATCAGTCCCTCAACCTTGAGTCGATGTGGTCAGTCCATCAATCTTGAATAGAATACACCATATGGACGGAGAAGTCGCTTATATACCGTAGGCAGGAGAGGTGCAGCAGTCGTAGGTGGGATCTTAATACTTGGGAATTCTTCGCTTGCCTAACCCTTGTGCACGACCTACTTTCACACTGAACAAATGTGACACCACCTACGACTGCTGCACCTCTCCTGCCTACGGTATATAAGCGACTTCTCTGTCCATATGGTGTATTCTATTCAAGATTGATGGACTGACCATATCGACTCAAGGTTGAGGGACTGATTACCTCATTCTCCTCCTGTTCTTCACGTTTCTCCTTTGTATGGACTGATGAAGCCACTGTGTGGCGAAACGTTTCCTCATTAAAGATACCCAAGAGTTGCACATGTGTCTAATTTATCAACGTTGTCTGTAAACGTCGTCTGTAAATGTCGTCTCTGAACACTGCACAACAAACTACAAGGTGTTGTAACAGAGGGATGACCGTGAGCATCATGACTGTTGGTACGTACGACACGTAATCAAGGTCCCAGGGACCTTGATTACTTGATGAAGTTTTAAGATTACATCTACGTTTGAATGAACTGTGATGATATTGTAATCTATTAATGACCCACTGACTTCACCTTTATTGATAAACTATCTTATAAGAAACAGGTAACATAGAAAGCCCGACCGCTGACACCTGGACACAATTTTTATTTCAGGAACACTTGTCTCTAAAAATCTTACAGTAATCCCTGAAAACTTCTCAATAATCCCAGGAGACAGAGACCAGGAAGTCATTACTACTGATGTTAATAAGACACATGTGCAACAGTATTACTGCTCCCTTTGTATCTGACTTAAGAAGCCTGATAATTAGACACATGTGCAGCTCTTGGGTATCTTTATTAAGGAAACGTTTCGCCACACAGTGGCTTCATCAGTCCATACAAAGGAGAAACTTGAAGAACAGGAGGAGAATGAGGTAATCAGTCCCTCAACCTTGAGTCGATGTGGTCAGTTCATCAATCTTGAATAGAATAGGGACTGAGGGACTGATTACCTCATTCTCCTCCTGTTCTTCAAGTTTCTCCTTTGTATGGACTGATGAAGCCACTGTGTGGCGAAACGTTTCCTCAATAAAGATACCCAAGAGTTGTAATAAAGTTGGTAGAGATTGATGGACTGAACACATCGACTCCAGGCTGAGGGACTGATTACCTCATACTCCTCCTCTCCTTACGCCTTTCTCTTTGTATTGGACTGATGAAGCCACTGTGTGGCGAAACGTTTCCTGAATAAAGATTCCCATATGCTGCATAAGTGTCTCAATCTTCAACTTGTCGGTTTTTCAAACCATTCATCACACACTCTATCACCCTACTGGGAAGATTGTTCCACGCATCCACAACTCTGTTAGAGAAACAGTACTTACCTATGTCCTTTCTAAATCTAAATTTATCCAACTTAAATCCATTATTTCTGGTTCGTACCTGGTTCGACACCCTCAGTACTTTATTAATGTCTCCCTTGTTTGTGCCCGTCATCCACTTATACACTTCAATGATACCTCCCCTTATTCTACGCCTCTCCAGAGAGTGGAGATTTAAGGCTTTAAGTCTGTCTTCATACGGGAGATTCCTTATACAGTTAATCATTTTAGTCCTTTGTATGTTCTCTAATGAATCTATATCATCCTGTAGTAAGGAGACCAAAACTGAGCTGCATAATCTAAATGAGGCCTCACTAGTGATGTATAGAGCTGTAAAATAACTTTTGGACTAATGTTATTTATACTTCTTGAGATAAATTCAAGTAATCTGTTGGCCTTGTTGCGCACACTTAGGCACTGCTGTCTTGGCTTTAGATTTCTGCATACCATGACTCCCAAGTCTTTTTCACATTCTGTATGATCAAGCTCTACTTCACCTGGTTTACAGCTTCTCAGTGCCCATGCTGTACTCTGTGTCCGGTCTGCCCACACCTTCTCCAGTTCACGTGGCCGAGCATTTGTATGATTGAACTCTAGAAGCCACTTCTTAGAACACGTCTGCGGCTTGTTGAGGTCACACTTAAGTTTGTCTCTGTTCTTTTGCTCTTCTTCTTCCCTTTAATTTTATATCGTCAGCAGATAGCGAGAGGTAAGGCTCAGTTGCCTCTGTTAGGTCGTTAACACACGTTAGGAATAGTAGCAGACCCAATAGTCATCCTTGAGGAACCTCACTTGTGGGGATGCCCGGGTGTTGTGCATGTGTCATTTCATCCTGTCGGTATTATATACAATTCTTGTACTACTACTACTACTACTTCTACCACTACTACTACCTCCACCTCTTCCTGCCTATATATAGCCGTTCTGCTCCTCCTCTGTTAGTGTGACTTTGTCAATGGTCCAAGTCGGACCGAAACGTCGTCGTAAGCTTCTGTCTTTTATGTGCGGGTTATTTGTGTATTGTGCCTTTTTGTTATTTATTTGTGTATTCTCTCCTATTCTGATGTCTCATCACTTACTGGTAAAGAATAAAAAGGCGCAGTATCGTGACTGGAACAATATTCAAATAGATGACTAAGACACATGTGTAACTCTTGTACAGGTGTCTTATTAACTTGTTGGTATTCTATAACATTTTCAAAATATACATATAACCCGCACATTGAAACTTATATGTTGCATAAGTATCTCAATCTTCAACTAGTCATACGACTAGTTAATGGTCGGACCGAAACGTCGTCATAAGTTTCATTCTTATCTGTGCAGGTTATTTGCGTAACCTTCTGCGTTGTCCCATTCAGGTTTTCCTCGATCCACTGCAGCACTCCACCCTTTAACTCAACTATTTTCCTCTATTTTCTGTACTAATCTGGTGTGGCACTGTATCACATACTCTCCTGCAGTCCAAAAAGATGCAGTCCACCCAGCCATGTTTTTCTTGTTTCATCCCTTTGACTCTGTCATAGAACTCCAGAAAGTTCGTAAGCCAGGAATCTCCTAAACCCGTGTTGATCTGCTCTGAAGAATCTTCTCTCCATATGCTCCAATATCCTTTCCCTTAATGTCTTCTTCAGAACATTTGACAACATGGATGTTAGACGTACTGGCGTGGAGGTCAGCGTCTTTCATGTTCCCCTTGTTTGTATGGGAACACGTTGTTCTTTTCCCAGTGTTCTGGCAGCTGCCTTGTTTGAAGAGACTGGTTACCTGTTGCTTATTGAAAACCCCTGATTGGAGAACCTGGTTACCTGAAGACTCCTTACTGGAGATGCGGGTTACCTGAAACTTACTGAAGACTCCTGATTGGGGAATCTGGTTACCTGAAGACACCTGATTGGAGATAGTGGTTACCTGAAGCTTACTGAAGACACCTGATTGGAGATAGTGGTTACCTGAAGCTTACTGAAGACTCCTGAGTGGAGATAATGATTATCTGAAGCTTAATTGAAGACTCCTGAAATTGTCTTCAGGTAACCTTGTGGTAACAAAGTTTCAGCTTTCATTTCGCTATTTTCTCCTCTCTCTTTCCCTCTTTTACCGTGTTCTCATTCTCTTATTCACCCTCGTCCTCAAGCTCACCTTTACCTCCCTCCCTACGTCCCCTCCCCTCACCCCACAACATGTGACCCCATTTACTGATGTAAAGAGCGAGAGAAGGGAGAGAGATGGGTATCTGTTTTCTCGACTGAGCCAGTTCCTGTCTTCTATTCTCTGTCGCTGATGCGATCTGCCTGCGTATGGAAGGGGGAAGGGGGAAGAAGGGGAAGCGAGAGGGAAAGAGGGGGGGGTATTGATGATGATGACACCGCCTTTGTTGATGTCGATGGAGCTGTGTACGTCAGAGCTGAACATTTGTAATGCCGCTAATGACTTGTATTTTAGCCCCGAGTGTTTTCGTGGCTTGTGTGTATTTGCCTAGCCGAGGCTGCCGGGGGGTTGAGCCACCGCCCCGAGCTAAATCTTTTACATTCTTCATATCTCCAAGAAATGGATATGTAATCCACTTGTTACTGGTATCAGGAAGAGCAAAATAATCCCTAAAACTGTTCTCCAAACCTTGTAAGTGCTGATCGAAAAGCTTTCTTAATTCTCCAGTGTAACTGTATCAGCCTCAAGGCGAGTTATTATACATTTTACACTGAAACCTCTTGAAATTTTGACTTTGGTCCACGGACCCCCGGTACTACCTTTGTGGACCCCCGGTACTACCGTTGTGGACCCCCGGTACTACCTTTGTGGACCCCCGGTACTACGTTTGTGAACTCCCAGTACTACCTTTGTGGACCCCCGGTACTACCTTTGTGGATCCCCAGTACTACCGTTGTGGACCCCCGGTACTACCTTTGTGGACCCCCGGTACTACGTTTGTGAACTCCCAGTACTACCTTTGTGGACCCCCGGTACTACCTTTGTGAACTCCCAGTACTACCTTTGTGGACCCCCGGTACTACCTTTGTGGATCCCCAGTACTACCGTTGTGGACCCCCGGTACTACCTTTGTGGACCCCCGGTACTACCGTTGTGGACCCCCGGTACTACCGTTGTGGACCCCCGGTACTACCGTTGTGGACCCCCGGTACTACCTTTGTGGACCCCCGGTACTACCGTTGTGGACCCCCGGTACTACCGTTGTGGACCCCCGGTACTACCTTTGTGGACCCCCGGTACTGCCGTTGTGTACCCCCGGTACTACCGTTGTGGACCCCCGGTACTACCATTGTGGACCCCCGGTACTACTGTTGTGGATCCCCGGTACTACCTTTGTGGACCCCCGGTACTACCTTTTGAACCCCAAGTACTACCTTTGTGGACCCCCGGTACTACCTTTGTGGACCCCCAGTACTACCTTTGTGGACCCCTAGTACTACCGTTGTGGACCCCCGGTACTACCTTTGTGGACCCCCGGTACTATCTTTGTGGACCCCAATATTACCTCTATGGATCACCAGTACTACCTAGGTCCCAGTTCCTAGTTCCTGGTCCTAGTTCTTGGTCCCAGGTCATAGTTCCTGGTCTCAGTTCCTAGTTCCCGGTTCCAGTTCCTAGTTCCTGACCCCAGTTCCTAGTCCTAGTTCCAGGTTCTAGTTCCTGGTCCCAGTTCCTAGTCCTAGGTCCTACTTGTGTATCTAGGTCCTACTTCTTGGTCTCAGTTAATAGTTCAGGGTCCTAGTTCCTGGTCCCAGTTCCTGGTCACATTTCCTAGTTTCTCATCCCAGTTCCTGGTCCCAGATCCTAGCTCCTGGTCTCAGTTCCTAGTTCCTGGTCCCAGTTCCTAGTTCCTGGTCCCAGTTCCTGGTCCCAGTTCCTAGTTCCTGGTCTCAGTTCCTAATTCCAGTCCCAGTTCCTGGTTCCTGGTCCCAGTTCCTAGTTCCTGATCCCAGTTCCTAGTTCCTGGTTTCAGTTCCTAGTTCCTGGTCTCAGTTCCTAGTTCCTGGTCCTAGTTCCTGGTCCCAGTTCCTGGTCCCAGTTCCTGGTCCCAGTTCCTAGTTTCTGATCCCAGTTCCTGGTCCCAGATCCCAGTTCCTGGTCCCAGATCCTAGTTCCTGGTCCCAGTTCCTAGTTCCTGGTCCCAGTTCCTAGTTCCTTGTCTCAGTTCCTAGTTCCAGTCCCAGTTCCTGGTTCCTGGTCCCAGTTCCTGACCCCAGTTCCTAGTTCCTGGTTTCAGTTCCTAGTTCCTGGTCCCAGTTCCTAGTTCCTGGTCCCAGTTCCTAGTTCCTGGTCCCAGTTCCTAGTTTCTGATCCCAGTTCCTGGTCCCAGATCCAAGCTCCTGGTCCCAGTTCCTAGTTCCTGGTCCCAGTTCCTAGTTCCTGGTCCCTAGTCCTAGTTCCTGGTCCCAGTTCCTGGTCCCAGATCATAGTTCCTGGTCGCAGCCAGGTGTTGAATATGTATCTTATTCACTTGGTATCTTTGTTGCTGGAACGTTTCGCCCGTAAATATAGGCCGATGTTGAACATGTGTGGTTGTTGATCTTCTGGCACCTCTGCTGCATCACCTTCACTTCTGGCACCTCTGCTGCATCACCTTCACTTCTGGCACCTCTGCTGCATCACCTTCACTTCTGGCACCTCTGCTGCATCACCTTCACTTCTGGCACCTCTGCTGCATCACCTTCACTTCTGGCACCTCTGCTGCATCACCTTCACTTCTGGCACCTCTGCTGCATCACCTTCACTTCTGGCACCTCTGCTGAATCACCTTCACTTCTGGCACCTCTGCTGAATCACCTTCACTTCTGGCACCTCTGCTGCATCACCTTCACTTCTGGCACCTCTGCTGCATCACCTTCACTTCTGGCACCTCTGCTGCATCACCTTCACTTCTGGCACCTCTGCTGCATCACCTTCACTTCTGGCACCTCTGCTGCATCACCTTCACTTCTGGCACCTCTGCTGCATCACCTTCACTTCTGGCACCTCTGCTGCATCACCTTCACTTCTGGCACCTCTGCTGCATCACCTTCACTTCTGGCACCTCTGTTGCATCACCTTCACTTCTGGCACCTCTGCTGCATCACCTTCACTTCTGGCACCTCTGCTGCATCACCTTCACTTCTGGTACCTCTGCTGCATCACCTTCACTTCTGGCACCTCTGCTGCATCACCTTCACTTCTGGCACCTCTGCTGCATCACCTTCACTTCTGGCACCTCTGCTGCATCACCTTCACTTCTGGCACCTCTGCTGCATCACCTTCACTTCTGGCACCTCTGCTGAATCACCTTCACTTCTGGCACCTCTGCTGAATCACCTTCACTTCTGGCACCTCTGCTGAATCACCTTCACTTCTGGCACCTCTGCTGAATCACCTTCACTTCTGGCACCTCTGCTGCATCACCTTCACTTCTGGTACATCTGCTGTATCACCTTCACTTCTGGCACCTCTGCTGAATCACTTTCACTCCTGACACCTCTGCTGCATCACCTTCACTTCTGACACCTCTGCTGCATCACCTTCACTTCTGGCACCTCTGCTGCATCACCTTCACGTCTGACACGTCTGCTGCATCACCTTCACTTCTGACACCTCTGCTGAATCACTTTCACTTTTGGTACCTCTGCTGCATCACCTTCACTTCTGGCACCTCTGCTGCATCACCTTCACTTTTGGCACCTCTGCTGCATCACCTTCACTTCTGGCACATCTTCTGCACCACCTTCACTTCTGGCACATCTGCTGCATCACCTTCACTTCTGGCACATCTGCTGCATCACCTTCACTTCTGGCACCTCTGCTGCATCACCTTCACTTCTGGCACATCTGCTGCATCGCCTTCACTTCTGGCACCTCTGCTGACTCACCTTCACTTCTGGCACCTCTGCTGAATCACCTTCACTTCTGGCACCTCTGCTGAATCACCTTCACTTCTGGCACCTCTGCTGCATCACCTTCACTTCTGGTACATCTGCTGTATCACCTTCACTTCTGGCACCTCTGCTGAATCACTTTCACTCCTGACACCTCTGCTGCATCACCTTCACTTCTGACACCTCTGCTGCATCACCTTCACTTCTGGCACCTCTGCTGCATCACCTTCACGTCTGACACGTCTGCTGCATCACCTTCACTTCTGACACCTCTGCTGAATCACTTTCACTTTTGGTACCTCTGCTGCATCACCTTCACTTCTGGCACCTCTGCTGCATCACCTTCACTTTTGGCACCTCTGCTGCATCACCTTCACTTCTGGCACATCTTCTGCACCACCTTCACTTCTGGCACATCTGCTGCATCACCTTCACTTCTGGCACATCTGCTGCATCACCTTCACTTCTGGCACCTCTGCTGCATCACCTTCACTTCTGGCACATCTGCTGCATCGCCTTCACTTCTGGCACATCTGCTGCATCACCTTCACTTCTGGCACATCTGCTGCATCACCTTCACTTCTGGCACCTCTGCTGCATCACCTTCACTTCTGGCACATCTGCTGCATCACCTTCACTTCTGGCACCTCTGCTGCATCACCTTCACTTCTGGCACATCTGATGCATCACCTTCACTTCTGGCACATCTGCTGCATCACCGTCACTTCTGGCACCTCTGCTGCATCACCTTCACTTCTGGCACCTCTGCTGCATCACATTCACTTCTGGCACCTCTGCTGCATCACCTTCACTTCTGGCACATCTGCTGCATCACCTTCACTTCTGGCACATCTGCTGCATCACCTTCGCTTCTGGCACATCTGCTGCATCACCTTCACTTCTGGCACCTCTGCTGCATCACCTTCACTTCTGGCACCTCTGCTGCATCACCTTCACTTCTGGCATCTCTGCTGCATCACCTTCACTTCTGATACATCTACTGCATCACCTTCACTTCTGGCACCTCTGCTGCATCACCTTCACTTCTGATACATCTGCTGCATTACCTTTACTTCTGTCACCACTGCTGCATCACCTTCACTTCTGGCACATCTGCTGCATCACCTTCACTTCTGGCACCTCTGCTGCATCACCTTCACTTCTGGCACCTCTGCTGCATCACCTTCACTTCTGGCACATCTGCTCCATCACCTTCACTTCCATTAGTCTTCTCTCACAGCTCGGAGAATTTTTAGTCACTGACGTGTAAGTCTTTCTCTTACCCAACACTTCTCTGTCTCACCCTCTGTCTGCTTCTCTCTCTCTCTCTCTCTCTCTCTCTCTCTCTCTCTCTCTCTCTCTCTCTCTCTCTCTCTCTCTCTCTCTCTCTCACACACACACACACACACACACACACACACACACACACACACACACACACACACACACACTTCACACAGACACACACACCACACACACACACACACACACACACACACACACACACACACACACACACACACACACACACACACACACACACACACACAATCCCACCAAGTGCAAAGTCATGAAGATTGGGGAAGGGCAAAGAAGACCGCAGACGGAGTACAGTCTAGGGAGCCAGAGACTACAAACCTCACTCAAGGAAAAAGATCTTGGGGTGAGTATAACACCAGGCACATCTCCTGAAGCGCACATCAACCAAATAACTGCTGCAGCATATGGGCGCCTAGCAAACCTCAGAACAGCATTCCGACATCTTAATAAGGAATCAGTCAGGACCCTGTACACCGTGTACGTTAGGCCCATATTGGAGTATGCGGCACCAGTTTGGAACCCACACCTAGCCAAGCACGTAAAGAAACTAGAGAAAGTGCAAAGGTTTGCAACAAGACTAGTCCCAGAGTTAAGAGGTATGTCCTATGATGAGAGGTTAAGGGAAATCAACCTGACGACACTGGAGGACAGGAGAGATAGGGGGGACATGATAACGACTTACAAAATACTGAGAGGAATTGACAAGGTGGACAAAGACAGGATGTTCCAGAGACTGGACACAGCAACACGGGGACACAGTTGGAAGCTGAAGACACAGATGAATCAAAGGGATGTTAGGAAGTATTTCTTCAGCCACAGAGTAGTCAGGAAGTGGAATAGTTTGGGAAGCGATGTAGTGGAGGCAGGATCCATACATAGCTTTAAGCAGAGGTACGATAAAGCTCATGGTTCAGGGAGAGTGACCTAGTAGCGACCAGTGAAGAGGCGGGGCCAGGAGCTTGGACTCGACCCCTGCAACCTCAACTAGGTGAGTACAACTAGGTGAGTACACACACACGTGAAGCAGTATCGCTGAATAGTGCTCCGAGGATATAGCGTTCTAGTGGCTGTCCTAAGATATTATTAGCGGTCATCGTACGTGAGTGAATCAGTGAACATACCTACAAGAGTGTAATAGCTTTCAAGAGTGCGAATAATGTGATAAGATCAAGAATTTTTACAATTTAAATTTGAATGATTGGTGAGTGAGGGAAAGTAGCAGTCAGCTGATCAGGCTACTGGCCGCAGTGTTGACACAAAATATCCGAACAGTTAATTGGGTTAAAGGTGTGATCTGAAATATTAACAAATACATATGTTAGTTGGTTATAACAGCAGTGTAGTGATAAGGTCATAAAAGAGTGATTAAGTAAATACTGAAAGTAAGAAAAAAATAGTCAATCCCCAGCTGTTGGTGTTGTGAATGTAGCTAACATCATCAGACTTGTTATGACCATAATACTGTACTGAAGAAAAAAGAGGGAATACCAAGTCTTAAAAGAAAAAGAAAATAAAAACTTGAATGCATGATAAAGTTCCTGAAGGAGTTACAAAATTGAAGGAGATGATAGCAGCCGACCAGCAGGAACCTCCATTGTTGTGCAGACGACATCACTTGCCAATTTGTGGTTAATTTTGGTTAGTGTCTAAAGTCTCAGTGTCTCGCCCGGCTGGTTGTATGCTATACCATCACTCTCTCCCTATTTCAGTACCAGGAGATAGATAGTGGTAACCCTGATAATGTTTAGTAAATTATCTAAATATCTCCAGGTAAACTCCAGAAGAGTTGTGTAGCCTAGTGACCCCCCCCCCCGACAGCGACAAGCTAGTAAACAAGTACGTACATACAAACACACGTGTGCACCAGTAATTATTATTATAATAAACATTAGTATATATTAATAAGGAATTGAGTGAGAAAAAATAATCCTATAATCTTCAAAATAGTGTTAACGTGACCCCCCCTTCCTCTCTTTTTCAAAGAACGACAAGCTAGTAAACACACACACACACACACACAAAAACAAGTGTACACAATTAATATTATATAGTATATATTAGTGTATATTAATAAGGAATTGATTGTGAAAAAATTTTATAATCTTCAAAAGAGTAGCGTAGCCTAGTGTGCGCACGCAAACCCATACTCACACACACCCACACACCCACACACACCCACACACACCCACACACACCCACACACACCCACACACACCCACACACACCCACACACACCCACACACACACACACACACACACACACACACACACACACACACACACACACACACACACACACACACACACACACACACACACAACACACACACACACACACACACACACACACACACACACACACATTGTACACAGTGTACAGGGTCCTGAATCATTCAGGACCCTGTACACTGTGTACGTTAGGCCCATATTGGAGTATGCGGCACCAGTTTGGAACCCACACCTAGCCAAGCACGTAAAGAAACTAGAGAAAGTGCAAAGGTTTGCAACAAGACTAGTCCCAGAGCTAAGAGGTATGTCCTACGAGGAGAGGTTAAGGGAAATCAACCTGACGACACTGGAGGACAGGAGAGATAGGGGGGACATGATAACGACATACAAAATACTGAGAGGAATTGACAAGGTGGACAAAGACAGGATGTTCCAGAGATTGGACACAGTAACAAGGGGACACAGTTGGAAGCTGAAGACACAGATGAATCACAGGGATGTTAGGAAGTATTTCTTCAGCCACAGAGTAGTCAGTAAGTGGAATAGTTTGGGAAGTGATGTAGTGGAGGCAGGATCCATACATAGCTTTAAGCAGAGGTATGATAAAGCTCACGGCTCAGGGAGAGTGACCTAGTAGCGATCAGTGAAGAGGCGGGGCCAGGAGCTCGGACTCGACCCCTGCAACCTCAACTAGGTGAGTACACACACACACACACACACACACACACACACACACACACACACATTGCCAGACTCACACATACACTCCCCCCTCCCCCACCGACATCTCACTCCTTCACCTGATCCCTCCCCTCCCTCTTTCACCCTCCCCCTCCCCACCTCTCCCTCCTTCCCCCTCTCCCTCTCCCACTCCCACTCACACACTTGCTTCACTCTCCTTCCCACTCCCCCTTCCCACTACTCTCCCACATAGCCACAGTTCCTCCTCTACCTCCCCCCGCACACTCTGACATACACAATACTAACCTAACATACAAAATTACATAGGTTTCCCACTCTGAGGCAATCAGGATAAAACAAAAATGGGTTGCCAGAGAGCAACAAGAAAAACCAAGGGACAGGAGGAGGAAACTGCAAAGGAAGATTGGGCAGCAGAGCTCACAAAAAGGGAACATGAATGGGAAAAGAAACTAGAAGAACTTAGCATGAGAATGGAAGAGAGGATAGACATGGAAAGCAGGAAGTGGGAGGTGCAAGTCAAAGCAGCAGAGGCCAGGATACAGAGTTTAGAAGAGGAACTGAAAAATCTGAAACAGCCTAAAGAACTAAAGAACATTTTG
The DNA here is from genome assembly GCF_038502225.1 of Cherax quadricarinatus. Taxonomy (NCBI): domain Eukaryota; kingdom Metazoa; phylum Arthropoda; class Malacostraca; order Decapoda; family Parastacidae; genus Cherax; species Cherax quadricarinatus. Next base: position 14,703,620 of record NC_091358.1, on the reverse strand, counting down.
TAATTGACAACAGAGACTGCTACCTCAGTCACAAATAAGGGGACTTTAGGGAAAGAAGGAGCAAAACAGCATGTAGAAGCTCAATCAGTGGAGAATGTAGTAAATGAAAGAGCTAAGCTATATGTGGAGGCCCTAACAGACCACAGGAGAGCCCAGGGAAAGCCGAGAAGGGAAAATGACAGGCCACTGAGCCCAAGTACATTAGCTAGTGAAACTGAAGAAAGGAAAGCTGCAATGGAGGAAATCAAATTGAATGAGGGGATACACAGGGATATGCAGTGGGAGAATGAAAGGGTGAGGTCAGTCTTTGTGTATGGGCTCCAGGAAGTTGAAGGGGAAACATATGAAGCCAGAAAACAAGGGGAAAAAGAAGCAATTGAAAGCATCATGAATGCAATAGGAGAAGACGACATGACCCAGCTGGAAAATTTTCAGAGAATAGGGGGGTATGTAAAAAAAAGAACCCGGCCAGTGAAAGTAACCTTCAAGGCAGAATCGACTCGGAACAGGATCCTGCAGGAGAAAGCACTATTTAGGGACATGCCGGCATACAGGAAGGTGTATCTCGACCGCGACAGAACACAAGCAGAAAGGCAGAAACAGAGAGAGATGGTACAAAGGCGAAAGGAGGAAAGAGAGGGGATGGAAAAGACAGACAGGAGATCCCAGACACAGGAAGATCAAATACAGCCTCCCTCACAACTTCCTATAGAAGCCTCCCAACCAGGTCAACCCCAGTGCAACCAAACACTCTAAACCAAAACACCCATGCCACATCCAATGCCCCCACCCACTGCATTACAAACTCCACCCCCACAGCAACCACCCATAGTTCCTTATCAGGTCTCCCACTTCCCCAACCCCAATACACCTCCCAGACCACAATCTTAGAAAAGAAGTTGAAGGTGTGGTATACAAATGCAGATGGAATAACAAATAAGTATGAGGAGTGGCACGAAAGAATCAAGGAGACATCCCCAGACATAATAGCACTCACAGAAGCAAAACTCACCAGAATAATAACAGATTCAATCTTTCCATCCGGATATCAAATCCTCAGGAAAGACAGAGGGAGGAGAGGGGGAGGAGGAGTTGCACTGCTCATTAAAAACTAGTAGGGGTTTGAGAAAATGGATGGCACGGGCGAAAGGGACTACTTAGTAGGAACAATCCAGTCTGAGGACATAAGGTGATAATTGCAGTAATGTACAACCCACCACAGAACTGCAGGAGGCCAAGAGAAGAATACAATGAGAGCAACAGAGCAATGGTCGACACACTAGCCGAGGTGGCCAGGAGAGCACACATGGGGGGAGCAAAGTTACTAGTTATGGGTGATTTCAATCACAAGGAGATTGACTGGGAAAACCTGGAGCCCCATGGGGGTCCCGAAACATGGAGAGCCAAGATGATGGCTCATGAATCAACATGTTAGAGACACTACCAGAGAGAGAGGAGAGGATGAACCAGCAAGACTGGACCTTGTATTCACCTTGAGTAGTTCTGACATCGAGGATATCATGTATGAAAGGCCCCTGGGAGCTAGTGATCATGTGGTTCTGTGCTTCGACTACATAGTTGAGCTCCAAGTGGAGAGAGCAGCAGGAATAGGGTGGGAAAAAACAAACTACAAAAGGGGGAACTACTCAGGCTTGAGGAACTTCTTTCAAGACATTCAGTGGGAGAGGGAACTGACAGGAAAACCAGTACAAGAAATGATGGACTATGTGGCAACAAAATGCAAGGAGGCAGAGGAGAGGTTTGTTCCCAAGGGAAACAAATAATGGGAAGAACAGAACGATTCCTTGGTTCACCCAAAGGTGTAGGGAGGCAAAAACTAGGTGTACTAGAGAATGGAAAAGGTACAGAAGACAGAGAACTCAGGAAAATAAAGAGATTAGCCGAAGAGCCAGAAACGAATATGCACAGATAAGAAGGGAGGCTCAGCGGCAATACGAAAATGACATAGCATCGAAAGTCAGGACTGACCCGAAGCTGTTGTACAGCCACATCAGGAGGAAAACAACAGTCAAGGACCAGGTAATCAGACTGAGGAAGGGTGATGGGGAATTCACAAGAAACGACCGGGAGGTATGTCAGGAGCTCAACACAAGATTTAAAGAAGTATTTACAGTGGAAACCAGTAGGACTCCAGGAAATCAGAGCAGGGGGGTGCACGAGCAAGTGCTGGATGAGGTACATATAACCAAGGAGGAGGTGAAGAAGCTGCTATGCGAACTTGACACCTCAAAGGCGGTGGGACTAGACAACATCTCTCCGTGGGTCCTTAAAGAGGGAGCAGAGACATTGTGTGTACCATTAACAAAGATCTTCAACACATCATTTGAAACTGGGCAACTCCCCGAGGTATGGAAGATGGCAAATGTAGTCCCAATTTTTAAAAAGGGAGACAGACATGAAGCACTAAACTACAGACCTGTATCACTAACGTGTATAGTATGCAAGGTCATGGAGAAGATCATCAGGAGAGTGGTGGAGCACCTGGAAAGAAACAAGTGTATAATTGACAACCAGCATGGTTTCAGGGAGGGAAAATCCTGTGTCACAAACCTATAAGAGTTTTATGATAAGGTGACAGAAGTAAGACAAGAGAG
>NC_091358.1:14678505-14691005 GCF_038502225.1 Cherax quadricarinatus | reverse complement strand
CACCACCACTCATTACTCACCACCACCACTCACCACCACCACTCACCACCACCACCACTCACCACCACCACTCACCACCACCACTCGCCACAACCACTCACCACAACCACCACCACTCATTACTCACCACCACTCACCACCACCACTCACCACCACTCACCACCACCACCTCCACCATCACCCCCCCCCACACACAACCATCCCGTCACTGCCAGCTTAATTAAATCCTTCACAGTTTGCATAATCTCAAAGGGGAAATAGTTTTATGCTCTGTAGAAAAAGGTCCTTGTATTTCTCTCTCTCTCTCTCTCTCTCTCTCTCTCTGGTCAGAATTATTTTAAGCCAAACTCTTATTATTAGCTTCCTCTTGCAAGTTTCTTATAAGCTTCCTCTTACAATCTTCCTCTTGCAGGTTTCTTACAATCTTCCCCGTACAATATTCCTCTTACAATCTTCCCCTTACAATCTTCCTCTTACACTCCTCCTCTTACAATCTTCCCCTTACAATCTTCCCCTTACAGTCTTCCTCTTGCAATCTTCCTCTTGCAATCTTCCTCTTACAATCTTCCTCTTACATTCTCCCTCTTACATTCTTCCTCTTGCAATCTTCCTCTTGCAATCTTCCTCTTGCAATCTTCCTCTTACAGTCTTCCTATTACAGTCTTCCTATTACAGTCTTCCTCTTACAATCTTCCTCTTACATTATTCCTCTTACAATCTTCCTCTTACAGTCCTCCTCTTACATTCTTCCTCTTACATTCTTCCTCTTACATTCTTCCTCTTACATTCTTCCTCTTACAATCTTCCTCTTGCAATCCTCCTCTTACTCTTCCTCTTACAGTCCTCCTCTTACATTCTTCCTCTTACATTCTTCCTCTTACAATCTTCCTCTTACAATCTTCCTCTTACATTTTTCCTCTTACATTCTTCCTCTTACAATCTTCCTCTTACAGTCTTCCTCTTACAGTCTTCCTCTTACAGTCTTCCTCTTACAGTCTTCCTCTTACAGTCTCCCTCTTACAGTCTCCCTCTTACAGTCTCCCTCTTACAGTCTCCCTCTTACAGTCTCCCTCTTACAGTCTCCCTCTTACAGTCTCCCTCTTACAGTCTCCCTCTTACAGTCTCCCTCTTACAGTCTCCCTCTTACAGTCTCCCTCTTACAGTCTCCCTCTTACAGTCTCCCTCTTACAGTCTCCCTCTTACAGTCAGTTCCCTCTTACAGTCTCCCTCTTACAGTCTCCCTCTTACAGTCCCTCTTACAGTCTCCCTCTTACAGTCTCCCTCTTACAGTCTCCCTCTTACAGTCTCCCTCTTACAGTCTCCCTCTTACAGTCTCCCTCTTACAGTCTCCCTCTTACAGTCTCCCTCTTACAGTCTCCCTCTTACAGTCTCCCTCTTACAGTCTCCCTCTTACAGTCTCCCTCTTACAGTCTCCCTCTTACAGTCTCCCTCTTACAGTCTCCCTCTTACAGTCTCCCTCTTACAGTCCCTCTTACAGTCTCCCTCTTACAGTCTCCCTCTTACAGTCTCCCTCTTACAGTCTTCCTCTTACAGTCTTCATCTTACAGTCTCCCTCTTACAGTCTCCCTCTTACAATCTTCCTCTTACAATCTTCCTCTTACAGTCTTCCTCTTACAGTCTTCCTCTTACAGTCTTCCTCTTACAGTCTTCCTCTTACAGTCTTCCTCTTACAGTCTCCCTCTTACAGTCTCCCTCTTACAATCTTCCTCATGACCGAGGGTAACTGGGAGTGTGTAAGCTCGGGCACTCATGTAAATACTGCAGGAAAATATTCACTCATTTGAATACAGAGGTGAAAGATTTATTTTTCCCTTGTGAGGCGTAATGGAATAAACTCTGTGTTCCAGAAAAAGATAATGTATACGATTAATATTTTAACCTTGTGAAGGTGAGATAGATAGATAGAGAGAGAGAGAGAGAGAGAGAGAGAGAGAGAGAGAGAGAGAGAGAGAGATAATCAGTATGTAAATGTGAGCTGGTTTCCAGAGGTTTTCCTTCCCTGGCATCCCGCCCTGCGGCTTTGCTTTTTCTCTTGATTGCCTGTTCAACCAGGCTGTTGCTATCAGCAGACCTCTGGGTGTTGCCACTGGCGCATCGCTGGCACACAGTGCCATCACAGCCTGAATAATCTGGCATCTGATGGATCTCTCCTATAAATGATTACTTTAGTGGAGCGAGGGTGCCCAAGATACTTGAAGTTCCACGAATCCTGACTCCAACCATCCTTCTAAGAATCGATGATACTAGCATGCAATCTGTGGGTGGGTTGTGGGTGCCAATCCTAGCATGCCTTCCGTGGGCTTTAGTGGTGGATGCCAATCCTAGGATGGGCTGGAGTGGCGGTTGCCAATCCTAGCATGCCATCCGTGAGGTGGAGTGTTGGGTGCCAGTCCTAGGAGTTACTCTGTTGGTTATGATTTCAAATTTCAGACATCAAAAATGGAAGAATGTATAAAATGCTGCATTAGCATATGAAATCCCAGGTTACAGTGCGGATGATCTATCACTAACGATCTATTATGACTCCCGTAAATTCCTTTTAGGCCAGTAAATATTAGTGCCAACCAGACAAGAAAATACCCTTGATCTTATATTCACAAATAATGAGGGTCGAGTACCACAAACTTGGGTCAGAACATAATTGAAGTTCAGAGCTGCAGATAAACTGATCTTAAGAAGACAACAATAGTAATGAAAATTCACTCTCAGCAATAAATACATTAACTGGGATCAAATAAATCATGAGCTTGCTGAAATATACTGGAAAGATAGTATGAGAAACATAAATCTGTACCGGCATCCCTGGAGGATGAACAGAGTGGCACTAGAGGTGTGCTCCACAGTCAACTGTACCAGTATTCCTGGATGATGAGCTCCATGACACTAGAGGTATGCTCAACACTCATTTCATTAAGAAGAAAAGAAGACGCAGGTTAGAGAGAGAGAGAGAGAGAGAGAGAGAGAGAGAGAGAGAGAGAGCCTCCATCTATAGAAGACGCTGGAGAACCACAGAACCTTTCAAAGGTTCCAAACTATATGAATATCAGGAAGAAACAATAGTTAGAGAAGCATAAAGCATTAAGAGACACGTAAGTACCTCTGTCTTCTAATAATATGCTCATTTTTCACCTATAACTTACCTTGTTCATAATTGCTATCGCATTTGCTTTGTTTCGTAAGGTGAAGTCCAGGATCTTTCCTTAATTTATGGTATAACTTAACAAATCTTTGAGTGCAGTTGTGTTGCAGAGGTCTGAGCAAATGTCAGACAAGGTAGACTATAGGGGAAAAATAAACATATAATAGGAGACGGGGAAAACTCACGTGCCTCTTAAGCTCCAGTGAATGTATCTTATATTAGGAGAGACGGAGGGAAGAAAAAGGTATTAATGAAATTGTAAGAAATCCAAAATACTCTTATATGCGAAATCCAGGTCAAAAATGGCATTTGATATCCGTCCCTTCCTTGAAGGAGGAACTTACTGTACGCTGACAACAACAAAGAAATGAAGGAAATACTGTATTCAGTGAGCCATTAACTGAACCTAAGATTAACATTCAAAATGAATTCTCCATGAATGAGATTATAAGCTTTGCTGACATCTCCAAAATTTCCGACATAACACTAACCCTTCTTGACTTCGAAGAAGCCATGGACCGGATTCGCATGTACTTTGTCTCAGGACTAGACTCGTGGAACTCCATATTCACCAAGAACTGCAAGAAATCCCTATCACCTGCCTTAAATATTCATGGAGATGGCATCTAAACATAAGACTCATCCCACAGACATTGAAAACTACGGATATAGCTCTACTCTACAAACGTGGCAGAAAAGCAGACGTAAACGACTATAGCTCTTACATAACCCAGGGCGACATGAGTTTAAGGCACATCGCTCCTGCTTCTCACAATTGTTTGATCTTGAGGACATGTTTGTGTATACACTGAAAAGAAAACAAAATGCAGATAGTGTGCACAGACTTTGAAAAGGCCTTCGACAAGTGCGATCAATGGTGTGTGTGTTACAAAAAACGCGATTCTAAAAGCTTAGAGATCTCCAGTGAATACTAGAAAGGACTGCCCTTCTAGCATCCAGCCTGTTACTGGGTTTTCGTAACAAGTAGTCAGTATCCTTGTCCAATTATCCATTAAAATTCAGTATTATTCAATAGTGCTTCAGGATTACAACTGGTAGGCTACTAACTAGAGAAATTAAAATTTAATAAATTTATTAAGTCTAGAGGTATATTATCAAATTAAATTAAATTAAATTAATCACAGTAATCAAAATAATATCACTTCTCTTGAGTACAATATTATTGTGCTGAAAGCACATATCACATTTATAATTCTTAAGTACCGTCTGGTACATTAACATTTAATAAGATATTACAAATATGTACAAGTAAGTTTGTGTATGTCTCACGACTCGACTAGACTTAAACAAGTGACTGACAAAGTCCTCAAATAAAATAACTTCTTGACTGACTGGCAACCAGAACAGTCTGCTTGAACAATGAAAAGAATGTTAAGCCCAATAGCCATATAACAAGCGACTGCGACACAATCAGGATCAAGGAGATAATATAACGACACTAAGTAGGGACCATCAGCAGATCCTCCACAAAAGTTACAAAACTCCCATACTACTGAATCTAAGTTCAGCATAGGAAAAACCCTGACTGTGACAATACACAGAAACCAGTACAAATTAGGTCATAAGCTACAGCTCGGGACCTGAGATGCTCAGAGTGTCTATGTGACACACAACCTCAGTACAACGTCGAAAATCACTAAGTCTATACAAGGTTCTGTGAACAGAGTTCTACAGAACTAACAAGAATAATGAGACAGACAATCTGTCCAACCACCAAGAGAGTCTAGAGCAGACTGAATACTTCACGAGAGGTGAGGACACCCCCCCCTCGATCACGTGATAGCCCCGTGGACAGCACAGCTCAGAAGCCGGCAGTATAACGAGCGACAAGCGATAATTACAGTAGTTTGACAATCAAGACTTGAACTGAGCACATATTATGTACATCCTAACAACATAAGTCAAATAAGAATATAAAGCAATATATTTACGATTTAGCTATTATCGCAAATATAGGCAATATAAAATTATATGAAAAGATAATATACATTATATATATACATAATAATCATTGTAACCCATTCAGGGGTTGCAACAGTGTGATTGTGTGCAAATGAAAAGTGGCTGGAAGGATTTTTTACTTTCCAACAAATATAATCCAAAGAGTAATGATAAAGTAAAATTAGAAGCTAAAAAGTGAAAAATCTGTTCCTAAGGGCACAGTAATTCCCTCTAATTCTCTTTTTCATACACCAGAAAATTTCCTCTAGTGTTCTTTCTTATTCTTATATCAGAGACAAATCATAGGACTGTTTTATACTGTATAAACCATGCTAGAATTTACATGGAATGACATTCACTGAGGACACAGTAAATCCTTAAGCTAACAAATGAACCAAGTCTTACATTAGGCCACTGACAATAATTTGGTATTTATTGTAGACAAGTCTCAGTTACTACTTTATGAAAAATTGAGGAAATCTCTTTCTTGCAAAACATCGCTTGTATGTGTTGCTGTGAATACTGCAACATTGCATTTGCTTCTGTGAAGAGCCCGCTTATATAAAAAAAGGAAGAGAGCTTATTGCTTGGGATGCTTTGACTCAGTGTGGGTATTACGAACACAGGTAAAGAATGGCCTGTGAGACTTGGTCTTCATGGGAATTGGAGCAAACTCATCAGTAGACTATAATGTATATTTTCCCTTCACCCATTGTATACAGATATATACACTATGTATAGATAGAATAATAATAAGTGTACACGATGGTGACAGATGGCAAAACAGACGCCAGAGTGCACCATACTCAACCAGCAGGTAGGCAAGTCTGCCAGTGCTTCGTGCAAGTGAACCACGTTGCTTCAGCCCTGGCGGGCTTGCCTGTGATTGGTCAATGAACCAAGGTACTGACTTAACGACAGGTACACTATCGATCGTTAAACCCTTTGCACCCGGTTCTCTGGTTGGGAGGCAGCCTATATGGGAGTGTGACATACACTGAATAAGTTCTAACATACTCTTTGTACGTCACAGTGAGTTTAGTTAGTACTAGTAGTACTGTGGTGTACTTAACGTGTACCACAGTACCATTGGTACTTTGTGTACATATTTCTGGTCTTCCCAGCACTATCATGTTATGTGTTATATGTGACTCTCTTCCATTCTCATTAAAATGTATTTAGAACGCAAGTATGAATTAAAATTATGATAATGTATTTCCACGCAACATATCAACTCTCTTATTTATATACATATTGTAATTAGACTTGGAAACATGTCAGGAAATGCCTTAAATAGTTCTGAAACCACAAAAAATTCACCGAGTTATTTTTACCTGTTCTTTTCTATATAACGTTTGCTTAGTTTTTTAAAATTAAGCATGAAAAAATCGTATCTTTGAAACTGAGTTTTTTCACTCTAAATTGAAGCAAATCCCATTCCATATTTTTTTCTAAGTTTTCTGGAAGGAAATACTTGAAAAAATGTGAAGTTTTTCCATTTCATATAAAATGTTAATATTTTCCTCAATTTTTCCATGAATTAAAATTATAATTTATGTATATCTTCACAATATAAGACCAGTTGTGTTCTCTCATCAGGTTCTTTGTCTTCCCCTCGGCATCTCTTACCACTCTCTTCCTCAGCTCTAAATTTTTTTTTTGTATTTTTATTGTTTATTTCGACTTCGGTCTCTGGATGCGTCGTTCTATATCACTGTGTTCTCTTTATGTGGGATTTTGGGCAGCTGAGGTCGTGACATAGTCTGGTTACTCCTGATGATTTGCACATCTCTGGGTGTAAATATCTGCGTACACTTGGGTATCTTTGTGTAGATGTTTCGCCAGCTACTGTTTACCTCAAGCTTCTGATCTTCCACCATTCTTCTCTGTATTGGACTGATGAAGCCACTGGCTGGCGAAATGTTTCAGCAGTAAAGATACAGTATGGCGCAAGTATCTCGATCATCAACTTGTCGGTTCTCTGAGCCATTTATTTTCAAGTTGAAAATGGTATAAATACGGACAAGTTGATGAGCAAGACACGTGTGTAACAGAAGTAGCAGAAGCAGTAGAGATGGAAGGACGTTGTATTAGTCCATCACCCCCGAAGACATAGTTTTGAGGTGGACAGTCCCTCAGCCTGAGGTACTGACCACCTCAAATACTATTTCTCCAAGGCAGAGGGACTGATTACATCATCTTCATTTCACTACTAAACATGTTGCCTCTATATTTGACAGAAGAAGTCTACTGTGTAGGCGAAACATTTCAACAATAAAGATACCCAGCTGTTGCACTTGTGTGTCATAATCATCAACTTGATGGTATTTTATACCATTTTCAACATTCTCAGAATTGTTTATCTCGACTACAGCGCCATCTTTGTGTGCTAAGTGTGGTAATAAGTCGTGCGCAGGAAACAAAATTTTTTTTACCGTCGCGTCCCACAGTGAATGACTCTTCTGATAAACTTCAAACTCCCCTCGCACTCTCCACAGATTTCCTCCTTAAATATTTTGACAGCTGTCTAATTTTGCATGGGGTGTGGGTGTGTGGGGCGGTATGGGTGATTGGTGGGGGGAAACAGCATAAAAATAACAGCTACACTCCTGCCTCAACCCCAACACATTGTTGGGGTTGAGGCAGGTAGTCTTTGATAACAATTTAGCTGGTACAACAATTTGGCTAAAATTATTAGTTTATCGTGAACCCTGAAGACGTGTGGTAGTCTGGCAGGGTGATGATGCTCTTGGATCTTGCAGCAGTACCCAGGATACTCCACCACACACATCTATGATATACAGAGAAGAATGTATGAGTCTAACATGAATTTCAACCACTGTCACGAGTGAGAGAGAGAACTAGCTCAGTAGTGTTAAAGCATACTGCTCCAGGCACGTAGCATTGGGAATAAAGACATGATGAAAGATAGAAGAGATCAGTTTCCTAAAGACAGACATGTCATGACCCGTACCACCACTGGTACCACCTGTACCACTGCTGCCACTAGTGCCGCCACCTGTACCACTGCTGCCACTAGTGCCGCCACCTGTACCACTGCTGCCACTAGTGCCGCCACCTGTACCACTGCTGCCACCATCTGTATCACTACTGCCACCACCTGTACCACTTCTGCCACCACCTGTACTACCACTGTCACCACCTGTACCACTACTGCCACAACCTGTACCACTACTGCTACCACCTGTACCACTATTGCTACCAGATATACCACCACTGCCACCACCTGTACCTCTAATAACACCGCCTGTGCCACCACTGCCACCACTTGTACCACCACTGCCACCACCTGTACCATTAATGCCACCACATCTTGGGATCTTGATGCACGGATTTCTTCAGAACTTGTCTATCCTACAGACAACCTACTTCTAGTGGTTTAGCCAGTGGTAACTCAGCCTACCACTGGTCCACCTCATCTGTCATCAGTATATAAGCTCCATCTCTGTGTATATGCTGTACTTTTGTCAAGATTGATGGACTGAACACAACTCCAGGCTGGGGGACTGATTACCTCAAACTCCTCCTAATCTTCCATCTTTCTCTGCATTAGACTGAAGAAGCCACTGTGTACCGAAACGTGTCCAGAATATACCCAGATGTTGCATAAGTGTCTCATTTATCAACTTGTCGTTTTTTAAACCATTTATTCATACTACCTCTGCCACAACGACTACCTCTGCTACCATCACTACCTCTGCTACCTCCACTACCTCTGCTACCTCCACTAACTCTGCCACAACGACTACCTCTGCTACCACCACTACCTCTACTACCTCTGCTACCTCCACTACCTCTGCTACCACCACTACCTCTCCTACCACCACTACCTCTCTTAATACCACTACCTCTGCTACCACCACTGCCTCTGCTACCACCACTACCACTCCTTCCACCACTGCCTCTGCTTCCACCACTACCTCTGCTACCACCACTACCTCTGCTACCACCACTACCTCTGCTACCACCACTGTGGCTTGCAGAGAGTACGTAACCTTTATTTGGCGTATGTACACACCCTCATTGAAAGGCTATCTCCCCCAACCAGCGAACCAGCACTAGGGGTCGAGCGATGGGGCCCCATCGTTCGATCAGTACCCAGGTTCAGCCAATGAGAAGATGGTTCTGGCAATCGCAGAGGTGTTGTGGGCACCACCCGCCTGTCTGCCCTTGTCATTTCCATACTAGAGCTAGTTGAGCACGGTTGTCCATTCTGTCTCCAGGCTGTGTCTTGGCCTTGCCTAAACAGTGTTGTACACATACATTTTCCAACTGTATATAGTGTACATAGTTGTAAATATTCACATTGCTTTTGGTGAAGGAAAATATATTTCAAAGTCATTCAGCTGTGTTTGTTCTGCTCCTTACTCCCCTTTACACCCAGGATAACAGACCTTATTGTGCCTGAGTTGTAATAACCACTACCTCTGTTACCATCGCTACCTCTGCTACCATCACTACCTCTGTTACCATCACTACCTCTGCTACCATCACTACCCTTGTTACCATCACTACCTCTGTTACCATCACTACCTCTGTTACCATCACCACCTCTGCTACCATCACTACCTCTGTTACCATCACTACCTCTGTTACCATCACTACCTCTGCTACCATCACTACCTCTGTTACCATCACTACCTGTTACCATCACTACCTCTGTTACCACCACTACCTCTGCTACCCTCACTACCTCTCCTACCACCACTACCTCTGTTACCATCACTACCTCTCCTACCACCACTACCTCTGTTACCATCACTACCTCTGTTACCATCACTACCTCTCCTACCACCACTACCTCTGTTACCACCACTACCTCTGTTACCACCACTACCTCTGTTACCACCACTACCTCTGTTACCACCACTACCTCTGTTACCACCACTATCTCTGTTACCACCACCTCTGCTACTACCACTGCCTCTCCTACCACCACTACCTCTCCTACCACCACTTCCTCTGCTACCACCACTACCTCTGCTACCACCACTACCTCTGCTACCACCACTACCTCTGCTACCACCACTACCTCTGCTACCACCACTACCTCTGCTACCACCACTACCTCTGCTACCAACACTACCTCTGCTACCACCACTACCTCTCCTACCACTACCTCTTCTACCACCACTTCCTCTGCTACCACCACTACCTCTCCTACCACTACCACAACTACCTCTCCTACCACCACTACCTCTGCTACTACCACTACCTCTGCTACCACCATCTCTCCTACCACCACTACCTTTGCTACCACCACTGTTTCTCCTACCACCACTGCCTCTCCTACCACCACTACCTCTGCTACCACCACCGCCTCTCTTACCACCACGACATCTCCTACCACCACCGCCTCTTACCACCACGACCTCTCCTACCACCACTACCTCTCTTACCACCACTACCTCTCTTACCACCACTTCCTCTTCTACCACCACTTCCTCTGCTACCACCACTACCTCTCCTACCACTACCTCTCCTACCACCACTACCTCTCCTACCACCACTACCTCTGCTACTACCACTACCTCTGCTACTACCACTACCTCTGCTACCACCACTATCTCTCCTACCACCACTACCTTTGCTACCACCACTACCTTTGCTACCACCACTGCTTCTCCTACCACCACTGCCTCTCCTACCACCACTGCCTCTCCTACCACCACTACCTCTGCTACCACCACCGCCTCTCTTACCACCACGACCTCTCCTACCACCACTGCCTCTCCTACCACCACTGCCTCTCCTACCACCACTGCCTCTCCTACCACCACTACCTCTGCTACCACCACTACTCCTCCTCCCACCACTTCCTCTGCTACTACCCCTACCTCTGCTACCACCATTACCTCTCTTACCACCACTACCTCTGCTACCACCACGTGCTCTCCTACCACCATTACCTCTCCTACCACCACTACCTCTCCTACCACCACTACCTCTCCTACCACCACTACCTCTGCTTCTACTGTTACTGCCACCACCACCTCTGTTATCACCATTTTACCACCACTATTCCCACCACCTGTTACAACCACTATTACCACCTCTGCCTGTCAGCACAATTACCCCCACTCTTCTTACCACAGCAATTACCACAACTCTTCTCTGGGCCACCCTTCATTATCACCACCTTCCCTCACCACCTTCACTACTACTAAGGACATAAATCACATCCCTCTCACAATTCTATTGTCGAGGTATTACCGTTTTCCTTTAAGAACTAACCTAAATGAATATTGTTGGTAACCTATTCAGTTGGATAATAGGTTATCTGTCAAATAGAATAGTTCACAGGTACACCACAGAGAGGAGTTCTCAGTCCCATGCTGTTTATGTTCTGATTAATGTTTTCCTAAATCGTCTACCTGCGTCACTTAAACATATAGCTATAAGCTATGCTGATGGCATCATAATCCATTCAACAGGGCATAAGATGAGCACCATTCTTAACGAGGTTCAAGCAATTTGTAACATACTAAGCCTCTTCAAATCTTCATATAAAACAAAGGTATTGACAAGCAAATGCCATGCCTCACCCATCTGTTTGCAGGGTGAAAATATTAGCTAGGTTAAATCTTACAGATACCTTGGTGTAGATGTACCCTTGAGGAAATCCACTACACCACAGCTGAATAAGAAATGCAGATAGGCTAAGTGCTCTCAAGGTTGTTACTGGCTACAACCCCAACTATGATATTAATTTGAGAACAGTGAGAGTGATATACATAGCCTATATTAGATCCTTAATTCATTATGCTGCCCCCATGTTAATATTAACTCAAGATTTTGTACGGCCCTTGAAGTTGATGTAAAATAATGCCTTCAGGATTATCCTTGGTTGTCCTAAATCTACCAAGTTCTTAACATGAGGAAGGAGCTTGGTGTGTCTTGTATCAGTGATAGGAATATTGAGATTAACACTGTACTTGGTATTAGAATGTTAAGAAATGAACCAGACACTGTCACTATGAATCTTATGAGATGTCTAGAAGTAAATACACATAGATGTAAATGGGTTCTGAAAACATGCAATTATATTAAGTTTTATAACCTGTATGAACTGTATCACTGTAGGCAACAAGATCATTTCATCCCTCCATGGAAGATGTGTTCATTTAATATCACATACCTGCAAGTTCCTCCCAAGAAGCTCATTGCTAGTAAGACCTTCCTTAAATCACTTGTAAAAGCAACTGCTGAAGAAGAAATTTCTGGCTTAACTGTTAATAATAAGTTATCACAAGTTATATACACTGATGAATCTAAACAGGAGTCTTCTGGCAGGGCTGCAGCTGCTCTTGTTGCACTTCCCTAGTTAAGAACGATAGCAACTTTGTTGAGTTAGGCA
>NC_091358.1:14568505-14673505 GCF_038502225.1 Cherax quadricarinatus | reverse complement strand
TTAAAGTAGACATTCCATAACAACGATCCAAACACACTTCCCTGTGGAACACTTCCGCCGACTGAATGAATTGTTGATACTGTCCCATTGAGAACTACTGTTAGAGATATACCAGTAAGGTAATCACTAAGTTTAACACTATCTTCTTGACTATTTTCCAGCAATATATCTCTAATGAAAAGCAGGGAGTCAGTGAATACACTGAGCTAGAACTCAGTAAGTGTATGGGAACCAAGACTACTTCAACAGCCTTTCTTCATACTTAAGAGGACTTGACAACAGACCTCTGGTTGTCTTCAAGAAGGAACCTGGTAAGTTCCTCAGGGTTGTTCCCTGATCAGCCGGGCTGTGGTTCATGCCTGGGACTGTGTGCAGCTAACACCAACTAGCCTTGCAGTGACTGCTGGAACCTGGCAAGGACTGTTGGAGCATGGCAGTGACTGTTGGAGCCTGGCCGTGACTGCTGGAGCCTGGCAGGGACTGCTGGAGCCTGGCAGTTACTGTTGGAGCCTGACAGGGATTGCTGGAGCCTGGTAGTGACTGCTGGAGCCTGGTAGTGACTGCTGGAGCCTGGCAGGGATTGCAGCCTGGAGTGACTGCTGGAGCCTGGTAGTGCCTGGCAGTGAGCCTGGCTGACTACTTGAGTTGAAGCCTGGCAGGGACTGCTGGAGCCTCGCAGTGACTGCTAGAGCCTGGCAGTGACTGCTGGAGTCTGGCACTGATTGCTGGAGCCTGGCAGTGACTGCTTGAGCCTAGTAGCGATGGCCGTAGCCTTTCAGTGACAGCTGGAGTCAGGCAGTGATTGCTGGAGCCTGGCAGTGATTGCTGGAGCCTGTCAGCGATTGCTGAGCCTGGCAGTTGCTGCTGGAGCCTGGCGGTGACTGCTGGAGCCTGGCAGTGACTGCTGGAGCCTGGCAGTGACTGCTGGAGCCTGGCAGTGACTGCTGGAGCCTGGCAGTGACTGCTGGAGCCTGGCAGTGACTGCTGGAGCCTGGCAGTGACTGTTGGAGCTTGGCAGTGACTGCTGGAGCCTGGCAGTGACTGCTGGAGCTTGGCAGTGACTGCTGGAGCTTGGCAGTGACTGCTGGAGCCTGGCAGTGACTGCTGGAGCCTGGCAGTGACTGCTGGAGCCTGGCAGTGACTGCTGGAGCTTGGTAGTGACTGCTGTAGCCTGGCAGTGACTGGTGGAGCTTGGCAGTGACTGCTGGAGCCTGGCAGTGACTGGTGGAGCCTGGCAGTGACTGCTGGAGCCTGGCAGTGACTGCTGGAGCCTGGCAGTGACTGCCTGGCAGTGAGCCTGGCAGTGACTGGAGCCTGGCAGTGACTGCTGGAGCCTGGCAGTGACTGCTGGAGCTTGGCAGTGACTGCTGGAGCCTGGCAGTGACTGCTGGAGCCTGGCAGTGACTGCTGGAGCCTGGCAGTGACTGCTGGAGCCTGGCAGTGACTGCTGGAGCCTGGCAGTGACTGCTGGAGCCTGGCAGTGACTGCTGGAGCTTGGCAGTGACTGCTGGAGCCTGGCAGTGACTGCTGGAGCCTGGCAGTGACTGCTGGAGCCTGGCAGTGACTGCTGGAGCCTGGCAGTGACTGCTGGAGCCTGGCAGTGACTGGAGCCTGGCAGTGACTGCTGGAGCCTGGCAGTGACTGCTGGAGCCTGGCAGTGATTACTGGAACTTGTTAGTGACTGCTGGAGCCTGGCACTGACTGCTGGAACCTGGCAGTGGCTGCTGGGGTCTGGCAGCGATTGCTGGAGCCTAGCAGTGACTGCTGGAGCTTGGCAGTGACTGCTGGAGCCTGGCAGTGATTGCTGGAGCCTGGCAGTGACTGCTGGAGCCTGGCAGTGACTGCTGGAGCCTGGCAGTAACTGCTGGAGCTTGGCAGTGACTGCTGGAGCCTGGCAGTGACTGCTGGCGCTTGGCAGTGACTGCTGGAGCCTGGCAGTGACTGCTGGAGCTTGGCAGTGACTGCTGGAGCCTGGCAGTGACTGCCTGGCAGTGACTGCTGGAGCAGTGACTGCTGGAGCTTGGCAGTGACTGCTGGAGCCTGGCAGTGACTGCTGGAGCCTGGCAGTGACTGCTGGAGCCTGGCAGTGACTGCTGGAGCTTGGCAGTGACTGCTGGAGCCTGGCAGTGACTGCTGGAGCCTGGCAGTGACTGCTGGAGCCTGGCAGTGACTGCTGGAGCTTGGCAGTGACTGCTGGAGCCTGGCAGTGACTGCTGGAGCTTGGCAGTGACTGCTGGAGCCTGGCAGTGACACACTGCTAGTCAAGTATCAACTCTACACACTATAGAGTCCAGCATCAGCTCTACACACTGTAGAGTCCAACATTAACTCTACACACATGACCTGACGTTCCTTCTCTCTTGTTAAGAGTAATACGTCTTGGTAATTAAATTAAGCTTTTATGAGGTCTGCTTGAAGGGGAGAGAGAGGGGAAGATGAAGAGAGGGGAAGGATTGAGAGGGGAAAAGTGGAGAGGCAAGCAGGAGAGGAAAACAGAGGAAAGCAGACAGGGAGAAATAGTACAGAGAAAATGAGAAAGTAGGGATGGGGAGAGGGGAAAGAGAAGAGGTAAGAAGAAGGAAAGAGGAGACGTAAGATGGAGAGGGGATGAGAGGTGAGGAGGAAAATGGGAGTCGGAAGAGGAATGGGGGAGGGGTAGTGGAGAGGGGTGATAGAGAGGACACCAAAAATGAAATATATGGAGAAATAGGACACAAAAAGATAAAGTTAAGAGAGAGTAGGTCAAAGAGGAAAAGAAACAGGAATAGAAGATGAATGGGAAAAAGGAGAGGCCTTTGAAGGGAAACGATGAGAGTCACGTGCAATACTTGTGTATCAACATTGTTGAGATATTTGTCCTGCATCGCGAGCTTTACCAGTTTGCTACATGGAGATGATGGAAGCTTCGTAGTGAAGGAGGTGGAGAGTTGCAGCAGTTGTAGATGTGGTTAATAGTGGGCGGGACCCACCAGTGGAGGTAGGTCACAAGGTGGACCAGATACACAACCCATACGTAGGATGAAGAAGCTTGTACTGACTGGTTACACTAACACAGGAAGGTAAGGGACCCTTACCTTCCTGTGTTACTGTGACTAGTCAGTGATCCAAGTTGGATCGAAACGTCGTCATAAGCTTCTCTCTCTCCTATGTGGTGGTTATTTGTGCATCGTTCCAGTCACAGTACTGTACCTTTTTGTTCTCTGTGGACCAGATGTTTGCGGTAGAGTTAGAAGATATTCTCTGTGGTTGGATCCACGTGTTACTGTGTCACACACGTATTATTGCATCAAGACAATACATTGCCAACAAGTTGATGAATAAGACACATATGCAACACCTGGGTATCTTCACCAGGTGATAGATCAACCTGGCTGTGATGGATATGTGGGGCAGCGGGCCTCCAGCAGCAACAACCTGGTTGACAGGGCAAACACCAGACGAGCCTGGCCCATGGCCGGGATCCGGAAGTGGAAAAACTCTTGAAACTTATCAAAAGTATAGATAAACGTATCGCCCTAAGAATTTTTGTTTTTTCACTGAGATATGGGATCTTGATGAAGCAGATTTTTATGGAGGCAGTAGTAGGCCTATTAGTGATATAGTGGAGGCAGTGGTAGGCCTATTAGTGATATAGTGGAGGCAGTAGTAGGCCTATTAGTGATATAGTGGAGGCAGTGGTAGGCCTATTAGTGATATAGTGGAGGCAGTGGTAGGCCTATTAGTGATATAGTGGTAGGCCTATTAGTGATATAGTAGTAGGCCTATTAGTGATATAGTGGAGGCAGTGATATAGTGGAGGCAGTGGTAGGCCTATTAGTGATATAGTGGAGGCAGTGGTAGGCCTATTAGTGATATAGTGGAGGCAGTGGTATGCCTATTAGTGATAGTGGAGTTAGTGGTAGGCCTATTAGTGATATAGTGGAGGCAGTGGTAGGCCTATTAGTGATATAGTGTAGAAGGTTGTCTCTGTCACCTTTTTAATAATATTGACACAATATCTGTGTCATCTTCCATGTGTCTCTTGGTATAACTTTTGTAATGAAATCTTAAATTGTTTAGCGAAGTACATGACGTGTTACTCCATCTGGTGGTATTACTCCATCTGGTGGTGTTACTCCATATTACAACCCAGGATTCCAAATGGCCTGTTACCCCGGGTGTAATGGGAGCAAAATAAACACAGTAGAAAAAGTTTAGACTTATATTATCTTTCACCAATTTAGAACAGCAATATGTACACTATGTACAGTGATAAGTATAGTGCACTCCACGGTAAGCAAAGCAGAAATAGAAGCCACAAGATAGCAGACCGTGCTTCAACCAGCTCTAGAATGGGAATGACAAGGGCAGACAGGAGAGCGGTACCCACATAACCTCTGCGATTGCCAAAACCATCTTATTGGCTAGTACCTGGTCACTAGTTGAACGACGGGGCCCCATCATCAACTCTTAGCAACCTGGTTCGCTGGTTGGGGGAGATAGCCTGTAAATGAGGGTGTGTACATGCGCCGAATAAAGGTTACGTACTCTTTGCATGCCACACCCCCACCCCGAGAAGGCTCAGGATTAGGCTGCCACCTCCCAGTGGTAACCGTGCCGCCATGGCACAAAATAATGGGACCGCCTTTCCTCTCCACCATCCAACTCTTAGATAGAGCTCAGCTTTTCTCATGACCAAAAGCCAAACCCTAAACTTAGAGTGAGACAGCAGTCAGACAGGCTAGCATAGGTCCAAGATACAGGCGGACGGTAGCCCGCATCCCCTCACTAAAAAAAAAACCCCACACCAGGGGATAAAAAAAAAAAAAGAGCATGAAAGGGGGTTACCACAAATAACATCCTAACCTAAATAAATTAAAATTTTAGACTCTAGATAAAGAGTCTGCCAACATATTTTCTTTGCCGGCAATATATTTAATTGAAATATTATATGGCTGCAGCCTTAGCATCCAGCGCATAAGCCTTGTGTTGTGGTTCTTCATGGCTTGGAGATATACTAGAGGATTGTGATCACTAGACTGTGACCACCTGCGATGTCTGGCCCACATAAACATCGAAATGCTCCAAAGCCAGTACCAGCGCGAGGGCTTCTTTTTCAATGGTAGAGTAAGCCCTCTGATGTGGCTGGAACTTGGCTGAAAAGTATGCTACAGGCTGCAACTCCTTGTTCCCGATTTGTAATAGTACTGCCCCAACCCCAGACTCACAAGCATCAACCTGTAATGAAAATGGTTTGGAGAAGTCTGGAGATAAGAGAATGGGTGCAGTACACAATAATCTTTTTGCTTTATTAAAAGCAGTGTTACAGTCTGAGGTCCAATTAAAGGGAACTTTGTAACTGGTAAGAGAAGTAAGAGGGGCTACAATATCTGAGAAATTCTTACAGAATCTTCTGTAAAATCCTATCATGCCTAGGAAACGTTGAAGAGATTTCCTATCATGAGGAACTGGATAATCTTTAATAGAAAGAACTTTAGCAAGTTTAGGAGCAACTTTACCACTACCTACTTCATGGCCTAGAAAAGTAACAGTGGCCTGGCCAAAGGAAGACTTAGATAAATTAACAGTTAAATGGGAACTCTGAAAGGTTTCAAAAAGAGCCTTAAGTCTAAATAGGTGTTGATCCCAAGTATCAGACACCACAACAATATCATCCAGGTACGCTGCCGTGCCTTCAAGCCCTTTAATAGCCTGATGGATATGTTTCTGGAATGAAGAGGGGGAGTTTTTCATTCCAAAGGGGGTAACTGTATATTGATAAAGACCTGGAATTACGAAGGCAGAGATTTCCTTCACCTTATCCGTTAAAGGTACCTGATAGTAACCTTTAAGGAGATCTAACTTGGACACAACAGTAGCCTTACCCACAAAGTCGATTACGTCATCCAGACGAGGAAGAGGGTAAGCATCTGTGATTGTGACCTCATTTACCTTACTGTAGTCTGTACACATACGAAACCCTCCATCAGCTTTTTTAACAAGGATGCACGGTGAAGCCCATGGACTAGGTGACTCCTCCACTAAACCATGCTTTAACAGAAATTCTACTTCCTGCTGAAGTAGCCTCTGCTTTTCAGGATTAGCTCTGTAGGGGGAGAGTTTAATAGGTTTAGAGTTTCCCACATCTACATCATGATAACCTAACATACATTTTTTTGGCACATCCGAAAAAATATTAGGGTATGACTGTAGAAGCTCAGTTAAACTTGTTGCTTGCATTTCAGATAGTCCCTCCATTAAAGGGCTAGGGTCCTTGAGGACAGAGTTTGAAAGTTTAACATTAATTTCAGAAGTAGAGTGCAAAGAATCAGAGTCGTACTCAGAGGTAGAGGACAGAGTCATTACTGGGACTTTATCTGGTGTATGAAAAAATTTTAACTGATTAATGTGGTAGGTTTTAGTTTTTGAGGTCTTGTCAAGGGGAGCTACCACATAATTTACATCAGATAATTTACTTACAATTTGCATAGGTCCCGTAAATCTAGCTTTCAAGGATGGAAGGAGCGGAATTGTGCACTTCTGTCATACCTCTGTGTTGCGACCCCTGAATGAGTTGCAATATATATAATGTATATAATTGTGTATATATATAATTATTACCTTTTCATATAATTTTATGTTGCTTATATTTGTGATAATAGCTAAATCGTAAATATATTGCTTTATATTATTATTTGACTTAGCTAAATTTTGTGAGGTAGGATGTAACATATGTGCTCAGTTCAAGTCTTGATTGTCTAACTCCTGTAATTATCGCTTGAGGCTCGTTAGACTGCCGGCTTCTCGTTGTTGCTGGGCAGCAACCCACGGAGCTATCACGTGATCGAGGGGGGGGTGTCCTCACCTCTCCTGAAGTATTCAGTCTGGTCTAGACTCTCTTGGTGGTTGGACAGATTGTCTGTCTCATTATTCTTGTTAGTTCTGTAGAACTCTGTTCACAGAACATTGTATAGACTTAGTGATTTTCGACGTTGTACTGAGGTTGTGTGCCACATAGACACTCGAAACATCTCAGGTCCTGAGCTGTAGCTTCTGACCTAATTTGTACTGGTATCTGTGTATTATCACAGTCGGGGATTTTCTTATGCTGAACTTAGATTCAGTAGTATGGGAGTTTTGTGACTTTTGTGGAGGATCTGCTGATGGTCCCTACTTAGTGTCGTTATATTATCTCCTTGTTCCTGATTCTGTGTCGCAGTTGCTTGTTGTATTGCTATTGGGCTTAGCATTCTTTTTATTGTTCAAGCAGACTGTTCTGGTTGCCAGTCAGTCAAGAAGTTAGTTTATTTGAGGACTTTGTCAGTCACTTGTTTAAGTCTAGTCGAGTCTTTGAGACATAACGAACTACTTAGAGCACTTACACACATACACACTTGTACATATTTGTAATATCTTATTAAATGTTAATGTACCAGACGGTACTTAAGAATTATAAATGTGATATGTGCTTTCAGCACAATAATATTGTACTCAAGAGAAGTGATATTATTTTGATTACTGTGATTAATTTAATTTAATTTAATTTGATAATATACCTCTAGACTTAATAAATTTATTAAATTTTAATTTCTCTAGTTAGTAGCCTACCAGTTGTAATCCTGAAGCACTATTGAATCATACTGAATTCTAATGGATAATTGGACAAGGCTACTGACTACTTGTTACGAAAACCCAGTAACAGGCTGGATGCTAGAAGGGCAGTCCTTTCTAGTATTCACTGGGGATCTCTAAGCTTTTAGAATCGCGTTTTTTGTAACACTCTGTTTCATCATATTTTGAGCTGTCTTTAGTTAGCCTTGGCTAACTGACGTGCCACCTGCAACCTTGAAGACGGGTTGTAGAGTTTTGAGCTAACGTCTTCTCCCATCCATCCTTCTTTGAGCACCCAAAGAGGACCTCGTACATTGTGCCCAAAGATCAGCTCAAACGGACTATACCCGGTAGACTCTTGCACCGTTTCTCGCACTGAGAAGAGCAACAAAGGTAGTGATTCATCCCAGTCTGTAGGAAAATGCATGCAAAAAGTTCTCATCATGGTTTTTAACGTCTGCTGGAATCTTTCCAAGGTGCCTTGGGACTGAGGATGATAGGCAGTGGATAAGTTGTGGATTATCCCTAACGTAGTTAATGCTTCCCTAAATGCTTTGGCAGTGAAGCTAGTACCTTGATCACTTTGAATAGTTTTAGGAATGCCAAAACAAGAAATAAATTTTGTTAAAGCTTTGAGAATAGCTTTAGTATTAATACTGCGCATGGGAATTGCTTCAGGATATCTGGTTACTCTATCCATAATGGTAAATAAATACTGATTTCCCGACTTTGACCTAGGTAGTGGACCTACACAATCTATAATCAAATCTGCAAAAGGTTCTCCATCAGCAGGTATAGGTTGGAGAGGTGCAGGTTTAATGGAATGTCCAGGTTTCCCTACTTGCTGACATTCTCGGCAACACCGGATATGATTCTTCACATCCTGCTTTAATTTTGGCCAATAACATTCTTTTGTGATTCTATATAAGGTTTTAGTAATTCCTAAGTGACCTCCTAATGAAGTATGGGCTGTATTCAGTATTTGAGGTCTAAACTTTGTTGGAACTACTAACCTGTCAGACAATTGCCGGCCCTCTATCTCCTTACCAGTCTCAGTGCAGATCAAATAATCGTTTTTAAGTTCATACTTGACCGGATGATCCAAAGAGGATTTACCCATGGCTGCTTGAAAAGCGAATTTTAAAGAAGGGTCCTTTCGTTGTTCCTCCCGGAAGGACAGTCCCTCGGGCATGGAAACAGAGATATCTGGCAATCCTGCAACCTGGGAATAGGAAGGCTTGATCTGGGTCTGTTCACTTGATCTACGAGGCTCTGGCCAGTTTTCCTCATAAAACAAAGTGGCTATTCCGAGATCGGAGTCGTCCAAGGATAGGTCAACATTCTCACCAGACAACCCTCGGGACGTTGCCCGAGTTATGGCCAACACTGGAGAAGAATTAATCATTATGGGTTCAGGACACACACTAGTAATAGTAATGTTCTTACCCAGTAATAACATGGCATCTTTCATGGGGAATCCTTCGGATACACCCACAGTCAAGTATCCAGTGTAATATTTGCACTGTACATAAATTTTATGCAAAGGGACAGAATATATAGCTCCTCCAAATGCTTCCAATAACACAGAAGAATTCAAGGAAGTGTTCTTTGAAAGGGGTAATATTCCCTCTCTCATAAGTAAGAAATATGCTCCAGTATCTCTATAGGTTTTGACTTCAGTTGTTTTGGAGTTTTCCTGAAGGGAAATAAGACTTTTACAATAATAAGGGGCCATTCCTTTTTCTACTTCTCTCGGGGACATGTTACTAACCTTCCTATGGTGTAGAAATATACCTAGTTGGATGAATCTTATTGTGGCTAGCTGGTCTAGTGGCTAACGCGACGGGCTGGAGTTTTGAGACTCTATGACCACGGGTTCAATCCCGGCCGGGGGTATGGTTTATGTTACTAGGGATATTAGAGATTTTCCCAATGGGTTGGGGTTTGTGGGGGCAGTTGGGACGGATGTGACCTACTTTGTTACAGAAGAAGCAGACAACAGGCTTGCCCTTCACTCCCTGCTGACGTTGCAACTGGTGTCATTCTGGCTGACGTCTCTCCGAATACTGTTGTCGAGATGCTCCATGTTGAGTAGTTTGTCTCTCAGCAGGTGGACCATAAGTTGAGAAGCGTGGCTCACCAGGTAACTTAGTTGGCTGACGTAGACGTTCTCCCTCCGGCTGGCACTTCATTCTTCAAGTTGATGATCTCTGCTCATGCCAGGCTGTTGAAAAGAGACGGGACCACTCGGACAAGGAGCGGTTAGTTTCGAAGGTATCAGCCAACCTGGCTGATACCTTCGAAATGCAGTGGTTAAGTCACGATCCTGCAGAAAGACTCGAACCTCTGGTCCCACAGACTCCAGCAGGTTGTCAATCAGAATAAGCTGCACCAGATTCTCAAAAGTTGCGACACCACTTGCTTTATACCAGCTGGTAAAAGCTTTGGTCTGCTGTCGCACAAAATCAACCAGGGATTGACCAAGCTGTCGCCTGCCTAATTTGAATAATTTTCGGCATTTAGCTGGGATACATGTATATGCTCCCAAAACTGTGGTCTTCACTACTTGATAATCAGAAAATTCAGTGTCATTTAACACTGACGTAAATTTCTGTGCCTTACCAAACAATGCTGTGTGAACCAACGATGCCCGGTGCTGTTTCAGCCACCTCAAGGCTCGAGCCTGATTTTCGAAGCTTTCGAAAAATTGTTCTGGTTTGGCCTCATTAAAGTGGGGAACAAGCTGTACTGCTTTCTGTAAACTAAAGTCATTTACAGAATGCAAAAACTGCCTCCTTTCTCTTTCCCTATCAAATTATTCTTTTGCAAATGCTCTCTGTTCCCTAGTCTGCTCAAGAGTGATTTTTGCCAGCTTAAGTGCCAACGCCGCTGATTCACCTTGAGACAACCCTGCTGCACTAGACTGACTATTTTGCTCCGTTGATATATCATCTTCCTCCTGCGAGAACATAGTAGTTTTTGCCCTAGCTCCCATAAAGGGAGGAGTCTGATGTGCCATCTCTTCTTCTCGAAGTTTGTCAGTAATCAGTGAACGCAGTTGCGCAGCTGTGAGAGTGCGTTCGTATTTAATGCCAATGGAATGAGCAATTTGCCAACAACGCTGTAGGGACAATTTAGGTACGTTAAACAAAGTATATGCCGACACCAGACGTCTGACTCGTTTAGGTGGCATAAGTTATTCGCTATGCAAAGTACGATTGCAGAATACCCCAACGTAACACGTTAATTTGCAGAACACGCTTAGCTATGCACAGTACGATTGCAGAATATGCATACAAGGTGGATATGCAATAGCAAAGTTGACTGCAAAATTCTTCACACCGAACAGGCTAGTAGCAACTGACACGCAAAATTTGTAAAGCAATGCCAGACAGCAAGCTACACACTGTTCTACAAGATTGACCGTAGCGAAGCGAGCACACCGAACAAGCTAGTAGTGAGCTGTTGAACGATCACACAATAGCAAGGCTGACCATAGCAAAGTAACTGACACGCAAAATTTGTAAAGTGTTGGCAAAGCTAATGCAATGCCAGACAGCAAGCTGCACAATGTTCCTGCTACCAGCTTCACCCTAGGCTCAACCCTTTCTCTAACTCCAGCTCCAGCTCTCAGACAGGCTACCCATATTACAACCCAGGAGTCCAAATGGCCTGTTATCCTGGGTGTAAAGGGAGCAAAATAAACACAGCAAAAAAGATTTGACTTATATTATCCTTCACCAATTTAGAACAGCAGTATGTACACTATATACAGTGATAGGCATTAGTGCACTCCACGGTAAGCAAGGCAGAATAGAAACCAATAGAGAGCAGACCGTGCTTCAGCCAGCTCTAGAATGGGAATGACAAGGGCAGACAGGAGAGTGGTACCCACATAACCTCTGCGATTGCCAAAACCATCTTATTGGCTGGAACCTGGTTACTAGTTGAACGACGGGGCCCCATCGTCAACTCTCAGTCACCTGGTTCGCTGGTTGGGGGAGATAGCCTGTAAATGAGGGTGTGTACATGCGCCGAATAAAGGTTAAGTACTCTTTGCATGCCACACTCCATCTGGTGGTGTTACTCCATCTGGTGGTATTATTCCATCTGGTGGTGTTACTCCATCTGGTGGTGTTAATCCATCTGGTGGTGTTACTCCATCTGGTGGTATTACTCCATCTGGTGGTGTTACTCCATCTGGTGGTGTTACTCCATCTAGTGGTGTTACTCCATCTGGCAGTGTTACTCCATCTGGTGGTGTTACTCCATCTGGTGGTGTTGGTGTTACTCCATCTGGTGGTGTTACTCCATCTGGTGGTGTTACTCTATCTGGCGGTGTTACTCATCTGGCGGTGTTACTCCATCTGGTGGTGTTACTCCATCTGGTGGTGTTACTCTATCTGGCGGTGTTACTCCATCTGGCGGTGTTACTCCATCTGGTGGTATTACTTATCTTCCAGCATCCATCAGTTTTATTTTTTACTTCCTCTTCGGTTATTCTAACATTTTCCTGATCAACTCTGTGTTGGAGTACACTCCACTACGTTTAAAATATCTTTCTTGAAACACACACACAGAGGTCAGGTGTCTGTCGGCAAGTACCCTTGATAACTATTAAGTCCTACACAATGCACAACAGACAAAGTGTCTATCGACAAGTGCCTTTAAAAACTAGCAAATACTCAAAATACAGCGGGCCAAGTGTCTATCGACAAGTGCATTTAGCAGCTGGCTACTACACCATACACATCAGCACAAGTGTCTATCGAAAAGTGCCTTTGATAACTGGTAGCTAAACACACACACACACACACACACACACACACACAGAGGTCAAGTGTCTATTGGCAAGTACCCTTGATAACTGTTAAGTACTACACAATACACAACAAACCAAGTGCCTATCGACAAGTGCCTTTAAAAATTGGTAAATGCTAAACAATGCACATCAGACCAAAAGTACCTTTGATAACTGATAACTAAAAACACACACACACACATATGTACAGTCACATCAGGTGGAAAACAACAGACAAGGACCAAGTAATCAGGCTGAGGAAGGATGGAGGGGAGATAACAAAGAGTGACCGAGAAGTATCTGAGGAGCTCAATAAGAGATTAAAAGAAGTATTTACAGTGGAAACAGAAAGAACTCCACAAACCAGAGTGTTGGGTACACCATCACGTGCTGGACACAATACATAAAACAGAGGAGGAAATGAAGCAGCTGCTAAGTGAAATAGATACCTCAAAAGCGATAGGTCCGGACATCTCTCCGTGGGTAACTACCTGACGTATGGAAGACAGCAAATGTAGTCCCAATTTCTAAGAAAGAAGAGAGATGTGCAGTACTAAACTACAGACCAGTGTCACTGACATGTATGCAAAGTCATGGAGAAGATTATCAGGAGGAGAGTGGTGGAGCACCCGGAAAGGAATGAGCTTATTCCCGACAACCAGCACAGATTCAAGGAGGGAAAATCCCGTGTCACAAACTTACTGGAGTTCCGTGACAAGATGACGGGGGTAAGGCAAGAGACAGAGATAAGGGTGGGTAGATTGCATTTTCTTGGACTGTAAGAAGGCTTCTGAGACAGTTCCACACAAGAGATTAGTGAAAAGCTGGAGGACTAGGCAGGTACAACAAGGAAGGCACTGTAATGGATCATAGAATACCTGACAGGAAGACAACGAGTCATGGTGAGTGGGCGCCTGTGACGATGTTTCTGGTATATGTAAATGACATGACGGAAGGGATAGACTCGGAAGCGTCCCTGTTTGCTGATGATGTGAAGCTAATAAGGAGAATTCAGTCGGATAAGGATCAGGCAGGACTACAAAGGGGCCTAAACGGGCTGCAAACCTGGTCCAGCAGCTGGTTCCTAGAGTTTAACCCCACTAGGTGCAAAGTCATGAAGATTGGGGAAGGGCAAAGAAGACTGCAGACAGAGTACAGTCTAAGGGGCTAAAGACTACAAACCTCACTTAAGGAAAAGGATCTTGGGGTGAGTATAATACCGAGCACATCTCCTGAGGCATACATGAACCAAATAACTTCTGCAGCATATGGGCGCCTAGCAAACTTAAGAATAACATTCCGACACCTCAGTAAAGAAACCACTTTGGAGCCCACACCTAGCCAGGCACGTAAGGAAATTAGAAAAAGTGCAAAGGTTTGCAACGAGTCTAGTCCACGAGGAAAGGTTAAGGGAAATCGACCTGACGACACTTGAGGACAGGAGAGAGACAGAGGGGGGGCGGCATGATAATGACATGAAATATTGAGAGGAAATGACAGTGTGGACAGAGATAGGATGTTCCAGAAATGGGATACCACAACAAGGGGTCACAATTGGAAGTTGAATACTTTGATGAGTCACAGGGATGTTAAGAAGTATTTCTTTAGTCATAGAGTTGTCAGGAACTGGAATAGTCTGGAAAGTGATGTAGTGGAGGCAGGTAAAATACATAGCTTTAAGAGGAGGTATGATAAGGCACATGGAGCAGGGAGAGAATGAACCTAGTGGCGACCAGTGAAGAGGCGGGGCCAGGAGCTATGATTCGACCCCTGCAACCACAGATGAGTATACACACACACACACACATAACGGAAGGGATAGACTCAGAAGTGTCCTTGTTTGCAGATGATGTGAAGTTAATGAGAAGAATTAAATCGGACGAGGATCAGGCAGGACTACAAAGAGACCTGGACAGGCTACAAGCCTGGTCCAGTAACTGGCTCCTTGAGTTTAACCCTGCCAAATGCAAAGTCATGAAGATTGGGGAAGGGTAAAGAAGACCGCAGACACAATATAGTCTAGATGGCCAAAGACTGCAAACCTCACTCAAGAAAAAAGATCTGGGGGTAAGTATAACACCGAGCATATCTCCTGAGGTGCACATCAATCAGATAACTGCTGCAGCATACGGGCGTCTGGCAAACCTGCGGATAGCATTCCGATACCTCAGTAAGGAATCGTTCAAGACTCTATACCATTTACGTCAGGCCCATACTGGAGTATGCAGCACCAGTTTGGAATCCACACCTGGTCAAGCACGTCAAGAAATTAGAGAAAGTGCAAAGGTTTGCAACAAGATAGTCCCAGAGCTAAGGGGATTGTCCTACGAAGAAAGGTTGAGGGAAATAGGCCTGACGACACTGGAGGACAGGAGGGTCATGGGAGACATGATAACGACATATAAAATACTGAGCGGAATAGACAAGGTGGACAAAGACGGGATGTTCCAGAGAAGGGACACAGACACAAGAGGTCACAATTGGAAGTTGAAGACTCAGATGAATCAAAGGGATGTTAGGAAGTATTTCTTCAGTCATAGAGTAGTCAAGCCGTGGAATAGCCTAGAAAGTGACGTAGTGGAGGCGGGAACCATACATAGTTTTAAGGCGAGGTATGATAAAGCTCATGGAGCAGGGAGAGAGAGGACCTAGTAGCAATCAGTGAAGAGGTGGGGCCAGGAGCTATGAATCGACCCCTGCAACCACAAATAGGTGAGTACACACACACACACACACACACACACACACACACACACACACACACACACACACACACACACACACACATACACACACACACACATACACACACACACATACACACACACACACACACACACACACATATACACACACACACTCACACACACACACACACACACACACACACACACACACACACACACACACACACACACACACACACACACACACACACACATACACACACACAGAGTTTTATGATAAAGTAACAGAAGTAAGACACGAGAGAGAGGGGTGGGTTCATTGCATTTTCTTGGAATGCTAGGCCTTCGACACAGTTCCTCACAAGAGATTAGTTCAGATCCTCGAGGATCAGGCGCGTATAACAGGAAGGGCACTGCAATGGATGAGAATATCTGACAGGGAGGCAATAACGAGTCATGGTACGTGATGACGTATCACATTGGGCACCTGTGACGAGCGGGTTCCCACAGGGGTCGGTCCTAGGACCAGTGCTTTTTTTGGAATATGTGAATGACATGATGGAAGAGACTCAGAAGTGTCCCTGTTCGCAGATGATGTGAAGTTAATGAGGAGAATTAAATGAGATGAGGATGAGACAGGACTTCAAAGAGACCTGGACAGGCTGGACACCTTGTTCAGCAGCTGGCTTCTCGAATTTAACCCTGCCAAATGTAAAGTCATGAAGATCGGGGAAGGGCAAAGAATACCGCAGACAGAGTATAGGCTAGGTGGCCAAAGACTGCAGACCTCGCTTAAGGAGAAAGATCTTTGGGTGAGTATAACACCGAGCATGTCTCCGGAAGCACACATCAACCAGATAACTGCTGCAGCATATGGGCACCTGACAAACCTGAGAATAGCGTTCCAATACCTTGGTAAGGAATCGTTCAAGACACTGTACATCGTGTACGTCAGGCCCATACTGGAGTATGCAGCGCCTGTTTGGAACCCGCACTTGATCAAGCACGTCAAGAAATTAGAGAAAGTGCAAAGGTTTGCGACAAGGTTAGTTCCAGAGCTAAGGGGAATGTCTTACTAAGAAAGTTTAAGGGAAATCGGCCTGACGACACTGGAGGACAGAAGGGTCAGGGGATACATGATAACGACATACAAAATACTGCTTGGAATAGATAAGGTGGACAGAGACAGGATGTTCCAGAGAGGGGACACAGAAACAAGGGGTCACAATTGGAAGCTGAAGACTCAGACAAGTCACAGGGATGTTAGTAAGTATTTCTTCAGTCATAGGGTCGTGAAGAAGTGGAATAGCCTAGCAAGTGACATAGTGGAGGCAGGAACCATACATAGCTTTAAGACGAGGTATGACAAAGCTCAGGAAGCAGAGAGAGGATCTACTAGAGATCAGTGAAGAGACAGGGCCAGGAGCTGAGTCTCAACCCATGCAACCACAATTAGGTGAGCACACACACACACACACACACACATTCACATTCCCTCAACTTCAGTAATTTTCCTGGCGTCACTTATTCTTTGTATTTTCTCTTAACGTTTAGTTTGCTCAACAAACTTGAATAAAATATTTGGTTGTACTTTAATCTTTTAGAAGTTCCTTCATCTTTCTTGACAAACCTGGGAATGTATGGTGTTGAACTTATGGTGAGTAAATACTGACACTCACAGGCCAGTGTGTTAACCACTGGGCCAGTGTGTTAACCACTGGGCGATTGTATTAACCACTGGGCCAGTGTGTTAACCACTGGGCCAGTGTGTTAACCACTGGGCTAGTGTGTTAACCACTGGGCCAGTGTGTTAACCACTGGGCCAGTGTGTTAACCACTGGGCCAGTGTGTTAACCACTGGGCGATTGTATTAACCACTGGGCCAGTGTGTTAACCACTGGGCCAGTGTGTTAACCACTGGGCCAGTGTAATAACCACTGGGCCAGTGTGTTAACCACTGGGCCAGTGTAATAACCACTGGGGCAGTGTGTTAACCACTGGGCCAGTGTAATAACCACTGGGGCAGTGTGTTAACCACTGGGCCAGTGTGTTAACCACTAGGCCAGTGTAATAACCACTGGGCCAGTGTGTTAACCACTGGGCCAGTGTATTAACCACTGGGCCAGTGTGTTAACCACTGGGCTAGTGTGTTAACCACTGGGCCAGTGTGTTAACCACTGGGCCAGTGTGTTAACCACTGGGCCAGTGTGTTAACCACTGGGCGAGTGTGTTAACCACTGGGCCAGTGTGTTAACCACTGGGCCAGTGTATTAACCACTGGGCCAGTGTGTTAACCACTGGGCCAGTGTGTTAACCACTGGGCCAGTGTGTTAACCACTGGGCCAGTGTGTTAACCACTGGGCCAGTGTGTTAACCACTAGGCCAGTGGTTAACACACTGGCCTGTGAGTTTAAGACTCACTTACCATAGGTTCAAACCCTCACCCGTTCCCTGATTTGTTTACAGTCGTGTTATAACATTCTCTCCGTAAATTTGCATATTCATGTCTGGTCTCCTCGAGTCTCTGAAAGTTCCTTCAATGACGTCATTCCTGTCTTAAGTTTTTTTCTTATATATCTGGATATATCTGGAGAGAGTTTCGGGGGTCAACGCCCCCGCGGCCCGGTCTGTGACCAGGCCTCCTGGTGGATCAGCGCCTGATCAACCAGGCTGTTGCTGCTGGCTGCACGCAAACCAACGTACGAGCCACAGCCCGGCTGATCAGGAACTGACTTTAGGTGCTTGTCCAGTGCCAGCTTGAAGACTGCCAGGGGTCTGTTGGTAATCCCCCTTATGTGTGCTGGGAGGCAGTTGAACAGTCTCGGGCCCCTGACACTTATTGTATGGTCTCTTAACGTGCTAGTGACACCCCTGCTTTTCATTGGGGGGATGGTGCATCGTCTGCCAAGTCTTTTGCTTTCGTAGTGAGTGATTTTCGTGTGCAAGTTCGGTACTAGTCCCTCTAGGATTTTCCAGGTGTATATAATCATGTATCTCTCCCTCCTGCGTTCCAGGGAATACAGGTTTAGAAACCTCAAGCGCTCCCAGTAATTGAGGTGTTTTATCTCCGTTATGCGCGCCGTGAAAGTTCTCTGTACATTTTCTAGGTCGGCAATTTCACCTGCCTTGAAAGGTGCTGTTAGAGTGCAGCAATATTCCAGCCTAGATAGAACAAGTGACCTGAAGAGTGTCATCATGGGCTTGGCCTCCCTAGTTTTGAAGGTTCTCATTATCCATCCTGTCATTTTTCTAGCAGATGCGATTGATACAATGTTATGGTCCTTGAAGGTGAGATCCTCCGACATAATCACTCCCAGGTCTTTGACGTTGGTGTTTCGCTCTATTTTGTGGCCAGAATTTGTTTTGTACTCTGATGAAGATTTAATTTCCTCATGTTTACCATATCTGAGTAATTGAAATTTCTCATCGTTGAACTTCATATTGTTTTCTGCAGCCCACTGAAAGATTTGGTTGATGTCCGCCTGGAGCCTTGCAGTGTCTGCAATGGAAGACACTGTCATGCAGATTCGGGTGTCATCTGCAAAGGAAGACACGGTGCTGTGGCTGACATCCTTGTCTATGTCGGATATGAGGATGAGGAACAAGATGGGAGCTAGTACTGTGCCTTGTGGAACAGAGCTTTTCACCGTAGCTGCCTCGGACTTTACTCTGTTGACGACTACTCTCTGTGTTCTGTTAGTGAGGAAATTATAGATCCATCGACCGACTTTTCCTGTTATTCCTTTAGTGCGCATTTTGTGCGCTATTACGCCATGGTCACACTTGTCGAAGGCTTTTGCAAAGTCTGTATATATTACATCTGCATTCTTTTTGTCTTCTAGTGCATTTAGGACCTTGTCGTAGTGATCCAGTAGTTGAGACAGACAGGAGCGACCTGTTCTAAACCCATGTTGCCCTGGGTTGTGTAACTGATGGGTTTCTAGATGGGTGGTGATCTTGCTTCTTAGGACCCTTTCAAAGATTTTTATGATATGGGATGTTAGTGCTATTGGTCTGTAGTTCTTTGCTGTTGCTTTACTGCCCCCTTTGTGGAGTGGGGCTATGTCTGTTGTTTTTAGTAACTGAGGGACGACCCCCGTGTCCATGCTCCCTCTCCATAGGATGGAAAAGGCTCGTGATAGGGGCTTCTTGCAGTTCTTGATGAACACAGAGTTCCATGAGTCTGGCCCTGGAGCAGAGTGCATGGGCATGTCATTTATCGCCTGTTCGAAGTCATTTGGCGTCAGGATAACATCGGATAGGCTTGTGTTAATCAAATTTTGTGGCTCTCTCATAAAAAATTCATTTTGATCTTCGACTCTCAGTCTGGTTAGCGGCTTGCTAAAAACTGAGTCATATTGGGACTTGAGTAGCTCACTCATTTCCTTGCTGTCATCTGTGTAGGACCCATCTTGTTTAAGTAGGGGCCCAATACTGGACGTTGTTCTCGATTTTGATTTGGCATAGGAGAAGAAATACTTTGGGTTTCTTTCGATTTCATTTATGGCTTTTAGTTCTTCCCGCGATTCCTGACTCCTAAAGGATTCTTTTAGCTTAAGTTCGATGCTTGCTATTTCTCTGACCAGTGTCTCCCTGCGCATTTCAGATATATTGACCTCTTTTAGCCGCTCTGTTATTCTTTTCCGTCGCCTGTAAAGGGAGCGCCTGTCTCTTTCTATTTTACATCTACTCCTCCTTTTTCTTAGAGGAATAAGCCTTGTGCATACATCGAGTGCCACCGAGTTAATCTGTTCTAGGCATAAGTTTGGGTCTGTGTTGCTTAGTATATCTTCCCAACTTATATCGATTAGGACTTGGTTTACTTGGTCCCACTTTATGTTTTTGTTATTGAAGTTGAATTTGGTGAATGCTCCCTCGTGACTAGTCTCATTTTGTCGGTCTGGGGCTCCACGCATACATGTCTGAACCTCAATTATGTTGTGATCTGAGTATATTGTTTTTGATATTGTGACATTTCTTATCAGATCATCATTGTTAGTGAAGATGAGGTCTAGTGTATTCTCCAGTCTAGTAGGCTCTATTATTTGCTGGTTTAAATTGAATTTTGTGCAGAGATTTAAAAGCTCGTGTGAGTGTGAGTTTTCATCAGAGCTGCCTCCTGGTGTTATTACTGCAACAATATTATTTGCTATATTCCTCCATTTTAGGTGCCTTAAGTTGAAATCCCCCAGGAGCAAGATGTTGGGTGCAGGAGCTGGAAGATTTTCCAGACAGTGGTCAATTTTTAACAGCTGTTCCTGGAATTGCTGGGATGTTGCATCCGGAGGCTTGTAGACTACCACAATGACTAGGTTTTGGTTCTCGACCTTTACTGCTAAAACTTCCACTACGTCATTTGAGGCATTAAGCAGTTCTGTGCAAACAAGTGACTCTGCAATGTACAGGCCAACCCCCCCCTTTTGCCTGTTCACTCTGTCACATCTGTATAGGTTGTAACCTGGGATCCATATTTCGTTGTCCAAGTGATCCTTTATGTGGGTCTCAGTGAAAGCCGCGAACATTGCCTTTGCCTCTGCAAGCAGTCCACGGATGAAAGGTATTTTGTTGTTTGTTGCTGGTTTTAGACCCTGTATATTTGCAAAGAAGAATGTTATCGGACTGGTGGTATTGTTGGTACTGGGGGGGGATTTTTTTTCCGGCATTAGTATCTTCCATTAAACTTGTATGTATTATTTCTTCTTGTTGTTTTGTCTTATATCAGTTAATTCCAGTTTTATACACGACTCTCTGGATAAGTTATGTCACTCACTTGTTATATACTTTCTTGCACATATTCTTAACGATTTTCTCGAAAATACTTTTTTTTTTTTTTTTTTTTTAGTTTTTTCAGATGCCTTTTTTAATGTTTCTCGAAAGTACTTTTTTTTTTTTAATACTTTTTTTTTAATGTTTCTCGAAAATATTTTTTTTAAAGTTAATTAAATACCTTTTTTAATGTTTCTCGAAAATACTTTTTTTATGTTTTTCAAATACCTTTTTTTTTTATATTTCTCGAAAATATTTTTTTTAAGTTTCTCGAAAATACTTTTTTTTTTTTAAGTTTCTGGAAAATGTACTTATTTGCAATATTTATCGAAAAAAATCTTTAAAGTTTCTTAAAAAATGCTGTTTTTTTTTTTTTTTTTTAATTTTCAAAAGTACCTTTTTTTTAATATCTCGAAAATACGGTTTTTTTTTTAATTTCTCATAAATATTTTTTTTTAATTTCTGAGAAATAATGTATAAATCCTTATATTTTCATTGCCTTGCTTCTATTTACATTACCTGGAGAGAGTTCCGGGGGTCAACGCCCCCGCGGCCCGGTCTCCCATCATCAGAGCAGGTCGCTCCTGCCTTTCGCATCTGCTTGACCACTATGATATGGTCCTAGATGCACTGGAAAACAAACAGAATGCGGATGTAGTATACACAGACTTTGCAAGAGCCTTTGACAAGTGTGACCATGGTGTAATAGCACACAAAATGCGTGCTAAAGGGATAACCGGCAAAGTAGGCAGATGGATCTTCAACTTTCTAACCAATCGCACACAAAGAGTAGTGGTAAACAGAGTTAAATCAGATGCTGCCATAGTGAAGAGCTCTGTCCCACAAGGCACAGTACTTGCACCTATCCTGTTCCTTATTCTCATATCAGACATAGAGATGTAAACCACAGCACTGTATCATCTTGTGCAGACGATACTAGGATCTGCATGAGAGTGTCATCCATTGAGGACACGGCAAAGCTCCAAGAAGATATAAACCAAGTTTTCCAATGGGCAACAGAGAACAATATGATGTTCAATGAAGACAAATTCCGTTATGGAAAACTGGAGGAAATAATAACTAGAACTGAGTATACTACAAACTCCAATCACACAATAGAGAGGAAAAGTAATGTGAAGGACCTGGGTGTGGTAATGTCCGAAGACCTCACCTTCAAGGACCACAACAATGCCACTATCACATCTGCTAGGAAACTGATAGGATGGATAATGAGAACATTCAAGACAAGAGATGCTAAGCCAATGATGATCCTTTTTAAATCACTAATTCTTTCTAGGCTGGAATATTGCTGTACATTAACATCCCCATTCAAGGCAGGTGATATTGCAGAGCTAGAGAATGTACAGAGAACCTTTACTGCACGTATAAGTTCCATCAAACACCTTAACTACTGGGAGCGCCTGGAAGCACTTGACTTGTACTCACTAGAGCGTAGGCGAGAGAGAGATATCGTAATCTACACCTGGAAGATTCTGGAGGGACTGGTCCCTAATATGCACACATCAGTCACTCCATACGAAAGCAAAAGACTTGGCAGGCGATGCAACATACCCCCAGTGAAAAGTAGGGGCGTCACTGGTACACTAAGAGAAAACACAATAAGTGTCTGGGGCCCAAGACTGTTCAGCAGCCTCCCACCAGCAATAAGGGGCATTACGGGAAGACCCCTGGTTGTCTTCAAGAGGGAGCTGGACAGATACCTAAAGACGGTGCCGGATCAGCCGGGCTGTGGTTCGTACGTTGGATTACGTGCGGCCAGCAGTAACAGCCTCGTTGATCAGGCCCTGATCCACCGGGAGGCCTGGTTGTGGACCGGGCCGCGGGGACGTTGATCCCCGGAATGCCCTCCAGGTAGACTCCAGGTATGTCGTATTTAACAGCTAAATTTATTTCCATTAATATCATGTTCACTCTTTCGAAGTTAATTTCGATAGTTTTATGTTAAATTTTGACTTTTCATTTACATAATGACAGGTAAAAAAAGTCCATTAAGGAATTTAATTGAACATTTAAATACACTTTCAGCCTCATAGGCTGCCCATTTTATTTGTATATGGTCAAAATATATAATATTTTTTTTTCCTTTTGGCAGCCACTTATTATCACTAGTATCTTTGTTTGATTCATTATTTGCTTTCTCTCTTTCTCTCTCTCTCTCTCTCTCTCTCTCTCTCTCTCTCTCTCTCTCTCTCTCTCTCTCTCTCTCTCTCTCTCTCTCTCTCTCTCTCTCTCTCTCTCCCTCTCTTACTCTCTGCCTTTCTGCTTTATTCATCTCTCCTTCTCTTTTCTTCCTTCTATATCTTCACTTTTCTTCTAGTTGTCTTTATGGCCTCAACCATTTATATTCATTAAATACTTTTTCCCTTTCCTTCTCTCTCTCTCTCTCTCTCTCTTTCAATAATTATTAAATGATGGTTGTATACATTATATTACTAAGAGTTTCTTACATATTTTTCTTACTTTTATAACCAATTTTTTTATTTTGTCATTGATTTTAGTTTTCGTAACTTGAGTCGTTTATTTTTCCAATATTACCAATGCTCCTCCTCCTCTCTACTCTGTCTCTTCTTTACTCTCAGTAATTTCCGGCGATACGTTTCGGAATAAAGATACCTAACTCTTGCAAATGTTTCTTTAATTCCTAAACGCACTGGAGTATCTGCCTTTAATTCCTAAATGCACTGGAGTATCTGCCTTTAATTCCTAAATGCACTGGAGTGTCTGCCTTTAATTCCTAAATTCACTGGAGTATCTACCTTTAATTCCTAAATACACTGGAGTATCTGCCTTTAATTCCTAAATTCACTGGAGTATCTGCCTTTAATTCCTAAATTCACTGGAGTATCTGCCTTTAATTCCTAAATGCACTGGAGTATTTGCCTTTAATTCTTTTATGCACTGGAGTACCTGTCTTTCATCCTTGCTTGTTCTTCTGATTTCTGGACAAATCTCTGGTGTGGTACTGTGTCTGATGTTTTACAGCCCAAGAAAATTCAGTCCTCCCAATCCAGTTTTGTTTTTATCTTCGGGACTGTCATAGAATTCCAGTAGATTCTAGTCTGTAATTCAGGCCCTTTTGTTTTTCTTCATTTTTTTTATTAACTGGAACTAGATTTACCTTTTCTCAATTTTCTGGCAGTTGACGTAGGTGGAGTGACCCGTTGAACACGTTTGCTTTTGGATCATGTAATTATTTGTCTTTTCTCTCAACTTGGCCCATGGTTATATGTTATCTGGTCACATTGTGTTTACTACATCCAGCTCATGTTCAGTACCTGCAGTTTTGAGTACAGTACTCTACCTGTGAAGACTTCTTAGAAGATTTTTCTAAGCACTTCACATACTTTTCTGTCATTCTCCGTCAGTGCTCCTTCTTCACTTCCTCGTTCACCTCCTCCTTCACTTGCTCCTTCACAGTCATTTATTTTTTTCTTGGATGGCTATGGGTACCTTTAGTTCTGTTTTGTCCAAGGCCAGTTTTGTGTGTGTGTGTACTCACCTAGTTGTATTCACCTACTTGTGATTGCAGGGGTCGAGTAACAGCTCCTGGCCCCACCTCTTCACTGGTCGCTACTATGTAGGTCACTCTTCCTGCTCCATGAGCTTTATCATACCTCTTCTTAAAGATTTGTATGGATCCTGCCTCCACTACATTACTTGCCAAACTATTCCACTTCCTGACAACTCTGTGACTGAGGAAATACTTCCAAACATCCCTGTGATTCATCTGAGTCTTCAACTTCCAACTGTGACCCTTTGTTGCTGTGTCCCATCTCTGGAACATCCTGTCTCTGTTCACCTTGTCGATTCCTCTCAGTATTTTATATGTCATCATTTCCCCCCCCCCTCTCTCCCCTGTCTTCCAGTGTCGTCAGGTCGATTTCCTGTAACCTCTCCTGGGTGTGGGTTCCAAACTGGTGCTGCATACTCCATTATGGGACTAATGTACACAGTGTACAGGGTCCTTATTAGGATGTCGGAATGCTGTTCTTAGGTTTGCTAGATGCCCGTATGCTGCAGCAGTTATTTAGATGATGTGCGCCTCAGGAGATGTGCCTGGTGTTATACTCACCCCAAGATCCTTTTCTTAGAGTGAGGTTTGTAGTCTCTGGCCCCCTAGACTGTACTCCATCTGCGATTTTCTTTAAGCTTCCCCAGTCTTCATGACTTTGCACTTGGTGGGGTTGAACTCCAGGAGCCAGTTGCTGGACCAGGCCTGCAACCTGTCCAGATACATTTGTACTTCTGCCTGGTCCTCGTCCAATTGAATTCTTCGCATCAACTTCACATCATCTGCAAATAGGGACACTTCGGAGTCTATTCCTTCCGTCATGTCGTTCACAAATACCAGAAACAGCACCGGTCCTAAAACTGACCCCTGTGGAATCCCGCTTGTTACAGGCGCCCACTCTGACACCTCGCCACGTACCATGACTCGCTGTTGTCTTCCTGACAGGTATTCCCTGATCCATTGTAATGCCTTCCCTCTTATCCCTACTTGGTCTTGCAGCTTTTGCACTAATCTCTTGTGTGGAACTGTGTCAGACGTCTTCTTACAGTCCAAGAAAATGCAATCTACCCACCCCTCTCTCTCTTGTCTTACTGCTGTCACCCTGTCATAAAACTCCGGTAGCTTTGTGACACAGGATTTCCCATCCCTGAACCCGTGCTGGCTGTCTTTGTTAAGCTTGTTCCTTTCTAGGCGCTCCATCACTCTTCTCCTGATAATCCTCTCCATGACTTTGCATACATGTAGTGACACTGGTCTGTAGTTTGAAAAAACTGGGACTATTTGCTGTCTTCCATACCTCAGGTAGTCGCCCTGTTTCGATAGATGTGTTGAAGATTGTTGTTAGTGGTACACAAGGTGCCTCTGCTCCCTCTCTGTGGACCCATGGGGAGATGTTATCTGGCCCCATCGCCTTTGAGGTATCTAGCTCTCTTAGCAGCGTTTTCACTTCTTCCTCGGTTGTGTGTATTATGTCCAACATTTGATGGTGTACCCCTCCTCTGTGTCTTTCTGGAGTTCCTTCTGTCTCCTCTGTGAACACTTCTTTGAATCTCATGGTGTTCTCCTCACATACTTCACGGTCGTTTCTTGTGATCTCCCCTCCTTCCTTCCTCAGCCTGATTACGTGGTCCTTGACTGTTGTTTTCCTGAACAGCTTCGGGTCAGAGTTGGCTTTCGTTACTATCTCATTTTGGTATTGTCGTTGGGCCTCCCTTCTTGTGCATATTCATTTCTGACTCTACGATTACTCTCCTTATTCTCCTGGGTCCTTCTATACTTCTTCCATTATCTAGCACACTTGGTTTTGGCCTCCCTACACCTTTGGGTGAACCACGGGCTCATCCTGGCTTTCTCGTTAGTTCTGTTACCCTTGGGTACAAACCTCTCCTCAGCTTCCTTGCATATTGTTGTCACATATTCCATCATCTCGTTTACTGACTTCCCTGCCAGTTCTCTGTCCCACTGAACCCCGTGTAGGAAATTCTTCATGCCTGCGTAGTCCCCTTTCTTGTAGTTTGGTGTGTGTGTGTGTATTCACCTGTTTATGGGTGCAGGGATCGAG
This sequence comes from Cherax quadricarinatus, assembly GCF_038502225.1. Taxonomy (NCBI): domain Eukaryota; kingdom Metazoa; phylum Arthropoda; class Malacostraca; order Decapoda; family Parastacidae; genus Cherax; species Cherax quadricarinatus. The sequence continues at coordinate 14,647,067 of NC_091358.1, read as the reverse complement.
TCGCAGCTCCTCAACATATGTAAATGGTTGCCAAAATCGGCTCATAATCTCGCTAAAATATAAAATTGAAATATTACACATATACTCTTGTGCTACCGTCCACAGGATGGATATGGGGTACACAATAAACTAGCCACTTCGGTGGCAAAATCTAATCCACGTCTCTAAGGGCTAGTGAAGTTTGATAAACAAAACTTAAATAATAACTACTGTTAACCAAGGCTGATGGTCGTTAAACGTCACTTAATGGACGTATGACAAGGGAAAGGTTTTTTTTTTTTTTGACTGGGCTCTTTCCTCCGGCACTGCTAATTAAGTCTGTCAGCGGCTGTCGTGGGAAGTGTCAGTTGTTGTTTGCAGTGAGTGTTGATTGCTGTGTCCCAGACCCTCAACGATTTTGATAGGCTTTGAGTGATTGACGTCAGAGTGGGTGTGCTGCCGGTGTTTTAGTCGTCATTGTACATGACAGGTGTAAGAATGAGACACTTGTGTAACATTTGGGAATCTTTAGTGAGTAAACGTTTCGCCAGCCAGTGGCTTCTTCAGTCTGTTTTAGAGAAGAAAGGTAGAAGAAGAAGAATTTGGGGTAATCAGTCCCTCAGCCTGGAGTCGATATGTTCATTCCATCAATCTGAAGTTGAGAGACTGATTACCTCAAACTCCTCCTGTTCTTCCACCGTTCTTCTTTGTATTAGACTGATGAAGCCACTGGCTGGTGAAACGTTTCCTCAATAAAGATTCCAGATGTTTCACAATTGTCTCATTCTTCAACTTGTCGGTTTTCTAAACTATCCCATGACAAGTGTAACCTAACACTAGCTTTGTCAGATAATGACCCGTGGATACTCTCACTGTACACTAGACTACCTCAGCTGGGTGTTCAACCTAATTTAAAAAACAAATGATCACAGTGCTGCGGCAGGATATGACGTACAAATGTACACCGTCGCCGTTAACGCCACTCACTGTGTACTTGTTGACTGGATGTCTCGTCAGCGTTAATGTATCAATAATAAAGATAGACACACTAAAGATGGTTTATGAATAAATGATTTTGTTATTGTCTTTATTTTAATTTTTTCTCCTTTGGTTCCGGGCTTACGGGACAACCCTCTGCATGACGCCAGCGATACGTGGAGAGCTGTTGCTGGCAGTGCTGTGTTGCAGATGGATACATTGCTGGTGTTGATTGACGCAATAAACACGTTTGACCGTGCATTAGTGGCGATTAAAGTTATAGGCTTGATTGGACACATTATAGCTCACGCGGATTGACGTTATGATCAGCCTTTGACGTGTTATTGGTTGTTGTGAGCGATACTGTAGAGAGCCTCGTAGCCGAGCCTCTGAACTGACCGAGACTGATGCCCTGACGTATTTACACATTGCACCGGTCATAAGGCTTAACATCACACACACGTTATATGTGATATCGACCGTAGTGATTGCCTCATAAACAGGTTTTGGGGATGGTATTGATGTCTGTGCTCGGGATACTGAAGTCTCTCGTTTGAGTTTTTATATTCCCCCTTTGATCTTGTAGGTGCGTTTATTAGTCACATAAATATGTGAGTTCTGATATAGTACGTACTTCACCTCTGGAGACGAGAACTGCAGTGCTTGCACTCTGAAGGATGGGTTGGGGATGTTGTGGTTCTGCAAGTGGCAAGTGCAGTGCTTGCACTCTGTAGGATGGGTTGGGGATGTTGTGGTTCTGGAAGTGGCAAGTGCAGTGCTTGCACTCTGAAGGATGGGTTGGGGATGTTGTGGTTCTGGAAGTGGGAAGTGCAGTGTTTGCACTCTGAAGGATGGGTTGGGGATGTTGTGGTTCTGGAAGTGGGAAGTGCAGTGCTTGCACTCTGAAGGATGGGTTGGGGATGTTGTGGTTCTGGAAGTGGGAAGTGCAGTGCTTGCACTCTGTAGGATGGGTTGGGGATGTTGTGGTTCTGGAAGTGGGAAGTGCAGTGTTTGCACTCTGAAGGATGGGTTGGGGATGTTGTGGTTCTGGAAGTGGGAAGTGCAGTGCTTGCACTCTGTAGGTTGGGTTGGGGATGTTGTGGTTCTGGAAGTGGGAAGTGCAGTGCTTGCACTCTGAAGGATGGGTTGGGGATGTTGTGGTTCTGGAAGTGGGAAGTGCAGTGCTTGCACTCTGTAGGTTGGGTTGGGGATGTTGTGGTTCTGGAAGTGGGAAGTGCAGTGCTTGCACTCTGTAGGTTGGGTTGGGGATGTTGTGGTTCTGGAAGTGGGAAGTGCAGTGCTTGCACTCTTGTAGGATGGGTTGGGGATGTTGTGGTTCTGGAAGTGGCAAGTGCAGTGTTTGCACTCTGAAGGATGGGTTGAGGATGTTGGGGTTCTGGAAGTGGCAAGTGCAGTGTTTGCACTCTGAAGGATGGGTTGAGGATGTTGGGGTTCTGGAAGTGGCAAGTGCAGTGCTTGCACTTTGAAGGATGGGTTGGGGATGTTGTGGTTCTGGAAGTGGGAAGTGCAGTGCTTGCACTCTTGTAGGATGGGTTGGGGATGTTGTGGTTCTGGAAGTGGGAAGTGCAGTGCTTGCACTCTGTAGGTTGGGTTGGGGATGTTGTGGTTCTGGAAGTGGGACATACAGTGTCTGCACTCAGGGTTAACGATAAAGTTAGTTAAATTAGTGGGCTTCTTTCAGAAGCGAATGACATGTTTAGAGGATTTACAGAAACACACACAAGGAATGTTTTGGACGGAGAGATAAAAAACTATAACATGTATAGATGTGACAGAATTAATAGGTCACAGAGAGGAGTAGGATTGTGTGTGAAAGAATCTTTCTGTTGCACAGAATTGCTGACTTCATCGAATGATACAATAGAAATTCTAGGTATTAAAATTGAAAATAGGAACGTGGTAATTATCCTAGTATATTTAACCACCGTCAGCAACGGCTGAAGAATTCACAGATAAGTTAAGGAAGATAGCTGTATTGAATGGCTGGAAAATCCGACACCAAATATTATACTCTTTGAAGATTTTAATCTCCTGAATGTAATATGGAAGATGGCTCAACACAACGTTATACCAGAAATATCTTCTGGAAGCACCCTGGCTCAACAGGAACATATTAGGGAAATAATGAGGCTTTGTGAAAAGTACTCATTGAACCAGCAGATAACTGATCCCACTTGAAATAAAATTGCCCTGGATTTGATATTCACAAACAACGGGAATTAATCATAGACATAACAATTACGAACACAATCTACTCTGACCACAACATCATAGAAGTGCAAACGAGTAAAAAATCAGGGTTAGGGAACTACAGACGGGATGTTCAGTAAATTTAATTTCAACAACTGTAGAATTGAGTGGGACAGAATTTACCAAGAACTATCAGACATATCCTGGGAAACAGACATGAGTACCCTAAATCCTCACCAGTGTCTGGAGAAGCTGAATATAGAAGCATACAAGGTCTGTACTAAGCACGTACCGTTGAGGAAACCTAGAAGAACAAATATAGAGAGAGCGTAGGAGATGGTACAAAAGAATAAAACGGGTTACTGAATTGCTTAAAAACATGAACATGTCGCAATGAAGGAAAGATAGTCTTAGCTCAGGGATCACTGATTTAGAGCAAAAACTCCTGATGTCGTACGAAACAGAAGAAGCACTAAGGTAATAAAAGGCAATTCAGGATATTGCAGGAACCCCCAAATATTTTTATTACTACGCAAAATCCAAGCTAAGAACTACCTGTAGAATTGAACCACTACTGAGAGGAGACTTGTATACTGACGATGAACAGGAAATGAGTGAAATCCTGAAAGAACAGCAATGACAGAAGGGTAGAGAATGCAGAAACTTCTTTCATTCCGTCGGAAGGCTGCGTAGACCAATTAACTAACATTAGTACCAATCCTATGGAATTCGAAAAAGAAATAGAAAACATGCCCAGTCACTTAGCGCTCTATTTATAAAAAAAATGTGCAGAGTACCACTAGTATGAGCACTCAGTATTCTTTGGACAAAAAGCCTAGGCAAAGGGGATAAAAGAGAGTGCAAAAATTATAGGGGGATAAGTCTGCTGAGTATACCTGGTAAAGTGTATGGTAGAGTTATTATTGAAAGAATTAAGAGTAAGACGGAGAATAGGATAGCAGATGAACAAGGAGGCTTTAGGAAAGGTAGGGGGTGTGTGGACCAGGTGTTTACAGTGAAACATATAAGTGAACAGTATTTAGATAAGGCTAAAGAGGTCTTTGTGGCATTTATGGATTTGGAAAAGGCGTATGACAGGGTGGATAGGGGGGCAATGTGGCAGATGTTGCAAGTGTATGGTGTAGGAGGTAGGTTACTGAAAGCAGTGAAGAGTTTTTACGAGGATAGTGAGGCTCAAGTTAGAGTATGTAGGAAAGAGGGAAATTATTTCCCAGTAAAAGTAGGCCTTAGACAAGGATGTGTGATGTCACCGTGGTTGTTTAATATATTTATAGATGGGGTTGTAAGAGAAGTAAATGCGAGGGTCTTGGCAAGAGGTGTGGAGTTAAAAGATAAAGAATCACACATAAAGTGGGAGTTGTCACAGTTGCTCTTTGCTGATGACACTGTGCTCTTGGGAGATTCTGAAGAGAAGTTGCAGAGATTGGTGGATGAATTTGGTAGGGTGTGCAAAAGAAGAAAATTAAAGGTGAATACAGGAAAGAGTAAGGTTATGAGGATAACAAAAAGATTAGGTGATGAAAGATTGAATATCAGATTGGGGGGAGAGAGTATGGAGGAGGTGAATGTATTCAGATATTTGGGAGTGGACGTGTCAGCGGATGGGTCTATGAAAGATGAGGTGAATCATAGAATTGATGAGGGGAAAAGAGTGAGTGGTGCACTTAGGAGTCTGTGGAGACAAAGAACTTTGTCCTTGGAGGCAAAGAGGGGAATGTATGAGAGTATAGTTTTACCAACGCTCTTATATGGGTGTGAAGCATGGGTGATGAATGTTGCAGCGAGAAGAAGGCTGGAGGGAGTGGAGATGTCATGTGTGAGGGCAATGTGTGGTGTGAATATAATGCAGAGAATTCGTAGTTTGGAAGTTAGGAGGAGGTGCGGGATTACCAAAACTGTTGTCCAGAGGGCTGAGGAAGGGTTGTTGAGGTGGTTCGGACATGTGGAGAGAATGGAGCGAGACAGAATGACTTCAAGAGTGTATCAGTCTGTAGTGGAAGGAAGGCGGGGTAGGGGTCGGCCTAGGAAAGGTTGGAGGGAGGGGGTAAAGGAGGTTTTGTGTGCGAGGGGCTTGGACTTCCAGCAGGCATGCTTGAGCGTGTTTGATAGGAGTGAATGGAGACAAATGGTTTTTAATACTTGACGTGCTGTTGGAGTGTGAGCAAAGTAACATTTATGAAGGGATTCAGGGAAACCGGCAGGCCGGACTTGAGTCCTGGAGATGGGAAGTACAGTGCCTGCACTCTGAAGGAGGGGTGTTAATGTTGCAGTTTAAAAACTGTAGTGTAAAGCACCCTTCTGGCAAGACAGTGATGGAGTGAATGATGGTGAAAGTTTTTCTTTTTCGGGCCACCCTGCCTTGGTGGGAATCGGCCAGTGTGATAATAAAAAAAAAAAGCCTAGATATGGGTAAAATACCAGTGACCTTAAGAGTGCAGAAATAGCTCCTTTGCATAAAGGAGGTAGTAGAGCACTAGCTAAAAATTAGAGATAATCTTCGGAAGAGTGATGAGACGGCAGATTATAAATTTCATGGAACAGCACAACCGGCATAACCCAAACCAGCATTGTTCTAGAGCAGGACGATCATGTCTGTCACAGCTTCTGAACTCTCAAAGGAAGTTCCTTCACGCTGGTGAGGACCTGTGCTCCAGTTCCCTGAATTGAGCCTGAATACCTTCCATCCCCACCCCCTCACATGCTCTGTATAATTCTACGGGTTTAGCGCTCCCCCATAATTATAATTATAATAATAACAGCTGCTGAACCAGCTGGAAGGTAGGCAGATAGATTTTCGGGTTCCTAACACACACAACAAAAAGTAGTAGTAAACAGAGCAAAATCCAGCATCAGTGAGGTAAAAAAAACTCAGTTCTCCAAGGCACTGTCGTGGCACCTTTCCTGTGGGCAGTAGAGAACATGACGGTCAGTGGTGAAGGCAGAGTAGACATGAAGGCTAAGGTATGGGAAGAATGAAGAACCCAAAAGGGACACTGTATACAGAACTCAAGAGGATCGTCAAATAGAACAAAAGGAACACGTGAAGGACTGAATAATTATGTCATCTGACCTTTCTTTTAAAGAACAAAATAAGACAAAGGTCACAACAGCCAGGAGGATGACGGGGTGGATAATGAGAACCTTCAGAACAAGGCTAATTATGTCACTGGTGACACTTCAGATCGCTCGTGCTCCCTAATTTGAAATATGGCTGTGTTAAAGCCCCGTTCATGGCAGGAGAAATATCAGATCTGGAACAAATACAGAGATTGTTTATGACCCGCATATTATTATTATTATTATAATCAAGGGGAAGCGCTAAACCCGGAGGATTATACAGCGCCTGGGGGGGGGATGTGGAAGGCATTCAGGCTGAATTCGGGGAACTGGAGCACAGATCCAATTTCCTAAATCAAGAGCCCCTCACCAACATCAAGGAACCTTCCTTGAGGGGTTTGACCCGCATAGAACCAGTAAAGCAATTAATTAAATTACTGGGAGCGAAGGAAAGAGAGAGATACATGATAATATATACCTGCCTTCATGTCTAATCTGTCTTCCTTCATGTCTACTCTGCCTTCATGTCTGCTCTGCCTTCATGTCTAATCTGTCTTCCTTCATGTCTACTCTGCCTTCATGTCTGCTCTGCCTTCCTTCATGTCTACTCAGCCTTCATGTCTGCTCTGCCTTCCTTCATGTCTACTCTGCCTTCATGTCTACTCTGCCTTCACCACTGCCTCCTTCATGTGTTTCACTCACTTTTCAATGGTTCAGAGGCTTCCGCCTCTGTCCCCTTGATACTGGCTCTCTTACTTTAGTCTGTCCCTATCAGCCCTATCAATTCCGTTTAAGATTTAATACGTAGTAAACATGTCTTCCCTTCTCAGTGTGTGCGTGTAATCACCTATTTGTGGTTGTAGGGGTCGAGATTCAGCTCCTGGCCCCGCCTCTTCACTGACCGCTACTGAGTCCTCCCTCTCCCTGCTTCATGAGTTTTTATCTTGCCTCGTCTTAAAACTATGTATGGTTCCTGCCTCCACTACATCACTTGCCAGACTATTCCACTCCCTAACAACTCTGTGGCTGAAGAAATGCTTCCTAACATCCCTTTGACTCATCCGAGTCTTCAATTTCCAATTTTGACCCCTTGTTTCTGTGTCCCATCTCTGGAACATCCTGTCTCTGTCCATCTTATCTATTCTACGCAGTATTTTGTATGTCGTTATCATGTCACCCCTGACCCTCCTGTCCTCCAGTGTCGTCAGGCCGATTTCCCTTAACCTTTCTTCGTAGGACATTCCCCTGAGCTCTGGAACTAGCCTTGTTGCAGACTTTTGCACTTTCTTTAATTTCTTGACGTGCTTGACCAGGTGTGGGTTCCAAACTGGTGCTGCGTGCTCCAGTATGGGCCTGACGTACACAGTGTACAGAATCTTGAAGGATTCCAAACTGAGGTATCGGAACGCTATTCTCAGGTTTGCCAGGTGCCCATATGCCGCAGCAGTTATCCGATTAGTGTGTGCTTCCGGAGACGTGCTTGGTATTATACTCACAAGATCTTTCTCCTTGAGTGAGGTTTGCAGTCGTTGTCCACCTAGCCTATACTCTGTCTGCGATCTTCTTTGCCCTTCCCCAATCTTCATGACTTTGCATTTGGCGGGGTTAAATTCGAGGAGCCAGTTGCTAGACCAGGCGTCCAGCCTGTCCAGGTCTCTTTGTAGTCCTGTCTGATCCGCATCTGGTTTAATTCTCCTCATTAAATTCACATCATCTGCAAACAGGGACACTTCTGAGTCTATCCCTTCCTTCATGTCATTCACATATACTAAGAATAACACTGGTTCTAGGACTGACCGGTATGGGACCCCGCTCGTCACAGGCGCCCACTATGATACCTCATCACATATGACTCTCTGTTGCCTCCCTGTCAGCTATTCTCTGATCCAGTGCAGTGCCCTTCCTGTTATTCGTGCCTGATCCTCTAGCTTCTTCACTAATCTCTTGTGAGGAACTGTGTCGAAGGCCTTCTTGCAGTCCAAGAAAATGCAATCAACCCACCACTCCCTTTCATGTCTTACTTCAGTTACCATGTCATAAAACTCCAGTAGTTTTTTGACACAGGATTTGCCTTCCTTGAATCCATGCTGGCTGTTGTTTATAATATTGTTTTTCCAGGTGCTCCACCACTCTCCTCCTGATAATCTTCTCCATGACTTTGCATACTATACATGTCAGTGACACTGGTCTGTAGTTTAGTGCCTCGTTTGTCTCCTTAGAGATGGGGACTACATTTGCCGTCTTCCATACCTCAAATAGTTGCCCAGTTTAAGGGATATGTTGAAGATTGTGGTTAGTGGCACACACAGTGTTTCTGCTCCCTCTCTAAGGACCCATGGAGTGTGTGTGTGTGTGTGTGTGTGTGTGTGTGTGTGTGTGTGTGTATTGTGTACTCACCTAATTGTGGTTGAAGGGGTCGATTCATTGCTCCTGGCCCCGCCTCTTCACTTGTCACTACTAGGTCACTCTTCCTGCTCCATGAGCTTTATCATACATCTTCTTAAATCTATATATGGATCCTGCCTCCCTACATCACTTCCCAGACTATTCCACTTCCTGACAACTCTGTAACCGACGAAAAATTCTTAACATCCCTATGATTCATCTGAGTCTTCAACTTTCAACTATGACTCCTTGTTGCTGTGTCCCATCTCTGGAACATCCTGCCTCTGCCCTTGTCGATTCCTCTCAGTATTTGGTATGTCGTTATCATATCCCCCCTGTCTCAAGGTTCTCCGGTGTCGCCAGGTCGATTTCCTTTAACGTCTTCTCGTAGGACATGCCCCTTAGCTCCGGGACTAATCTTGTTGCAAACCTTTGCACTTTCTCTAGGACCCTTAGGTGCTTGGATAGGTGTGGGTTCCAAACTGGTTCTGCATACTCCAATATAGGCCTAATATACATGATGTACAGTGTCATGAACAATTTCTTATTAATATGTCGGAATGCTGTTCTTAGGTTTGCTAGACGCCCGTATGCTGCAGCAGTTATTTGGTTGATGTGCGCCTCAGATGTGCCTGGTGTTATACTCACCCCAAGATCCTTTTCCTTGAGTGAGGTTTGTAGTCTCTGGCCCCCTAGACTGTACTCCATCTGTGGTCTTCTTTGCCCTTCCCCAATCTTCATGACTTTGCACTTGGTGGGGTTGAACTCCAGGAGCCAGTTTCTGGACCAGTCGTGCAGCCTGTCCAGATCCCTTTTTAGTTCTGCCTATTCCTCGTCTGATTGAATTTATCTCATCAACTTCAGATCATCTGCAAACAGGGACGCCTCTGAATCTATTCCTTCTGTCATGTCGTTCACAAATACCAGGAATAGTACCGGTCCTAGGACTGACCGCTGTGGAATCCTGCTCGTCACAAGCGCCCACTCTGACACCTCGCCACGTACCATGACTCACTGTTGTCTTCCTGACAGGTATTCCCTGATCCATTGCAGTGCCTTCCCTATTATACCTGCCTAGTCATCCAGCTTTTGCACTAATCTCTTGTGTGGGACTGTGTCAAATGCGCTCTTACAGTCCAAGAAAATGCAATCTACCCACCCCTGTCTCTCTCTCTCTTGTCTTACTGCTGTCACCCTTTCATAGAACTCCAGTAGGTTTGTGACACAGGATTTCCCATCCCTGAAACCATGCTGGCTGTCGTTTATAAGCTCATTTATTTCTAGGTGCTCCACCACTCTTCTGGTAATCTTTTCCATGAATTTGCATACCATACATGTCAGTGACACTTGTCTGTAATTTAATGCTTCTTGTCTGTCTCCTTTTTTAAAAATTGGGTCTACATTTCCTGTCTTCCATACCTCAGGTTGTTGTCCTGTTTTCATAGATGTGTTGAAGATTGTTGTTAGTGGTACACATAGCACCTTTGTTCCCTCTCTTAGGACCCATGGAGAGATGTTATCCGGCCCCATCTCCTTTGAAGTATCTAGCTTGCTTAGCAGCCTCTTCACTTCTTCTTCTGTTTTATTTATTTTGTCCAACACTTTGTTGTGCACCCCACCTGTCTGTCTTTCTGGAGTCCCTTCTGTCTCTGTGAACACTTCTTTGAATCTCATGGTGATCTCACATACTTCACGGTCGTTTCTTGTGAGCTCCCCACCTTCCTTCCTCAGCCTGATTACTTGGTCCTTGAGTGTTGTTCTCCTCCTGATGTGGCTGTACAACAGCCTCAGGTCAGATTTGGCTTTTGCTGCTGTGTCATTTTCATATTGTCACTGGGCCTCCCTACTTACATGTGCATATTCACTTCTGGCTCTATGACTTCTCTTCTTATTCCCCTGGGTCCTTTGCCTTCTATACTTCTTCCATTCTCTAGCACACTTGGTTTTGGCCTCTCTACATCTTTTGGTGAACCAAGGGCTCATCCTGGCTTTCTCGTTATTTCTTTTACCCTTGGGCACAAACCTTTTCTCAGCTTCCTTGCATATTATTGCCACATATTCCATCATCTCATTTACTGACTTCGCTGCCAGCTCTCTGTCCCACTGAACCCCGTGCAGGAAATTCCTGATGCCTGTGTAGTCCCCTCTCTTGTAGTTTGGCTTCGTTCGTCCTACCCTTCCTGCTTCCTTCTCCACTTGTAACTCTACTGTATATTCGAAGCTCAGAACCACTTGACCACTGGCCCCGAAGGGTCTTTCATATGTGACGTCCTCACTATCTGCACTACTCAAGGTGAAATACTAGGTCCAGTATTGCTGGCTTATTCTCTCCTCTCTCTCTGGTAGTGTCCCTTAGGTGTTATTACATGAGGTTTTCTAGTACCTTCTCCATTATCTTAGCCCTCCACGTTTCTGGGTCCCCATGTGTCTCCAGGTTCTCCCAGTCGACTTCCTTGTGAGTGAAGTCACCGATAATCAGCAGCTTTGCCCTGCTCGCTTAAGCCCTTCTGGCCACTTCAGCCAGTGTGTGAACCATCGCTTTATTGCTCTCATACTCTTGCCTTGGCCTCCTGCTGTCTTATGGAGGATTATACATCACTGCAATTACCACCTTGGGACCTCTAGACCGAAGTGTTCCTATTATGTAGTGTCTTGCTTCTCCTCTGTCTCCTCTCTCCAGCTCATCAAAATCCCATTGGTTTTTGATGAGCAGTGCCACTCCTCCACCCCCTCTGTTCCCTCTGTCTTTCCTCAGGATCTGATATCCCAATGGAAAGATGGCATCTGTTATCATTCCTGTGAGCTTGGTTTCTGTGAGAGCTATGATGTCCAGTGATGCCTCTTTGAGTCTTTTGTGCCACTCCTCCCACTTATTCGTTATTCCATCAGTGTTGGTGTGCCATACCTTCAGTTTCTTCTCCAACACTGTGTTCTGGGGGGTCTATGAGGGTCGGGGACCTGTCATTGTGCTATGGTATTCTACAGCATATTGTGGGGTGGGGCTGTAAGTGTGGATTGTGGTTTGTGTTTGGTTGTGGGGTTCTGGGAATGGTTGTGTGTGTGCTTGTGCTTGTTGTTCTGCCCTGCTCTGGTTGTCCTCTGCTGAATTTGCCCTTTTTTTTCCTAGCCCCTTTCTCTGCTGTGTCCTCTCCCTAATCTGCTTTCGTTCTGTTCCTGCTCTGTCTTGGTCTAGGAACACCCTCTTGTATGTTGACGATTCTTGCAGCCTTGGTTTCTCTTGCAGGATCCTGTTTTGCACCGTTTCTGTCTTAAAAATCAGCTTGCCTAGCCGTTTTCTCCCGTTCAGGTACCCCCCTGTTCTCTGAAAATTTACTATCTCAGTCATGTCTTCCTTGCCTATTACTTTGATGATTTTTTTCAGTCTCTGTGTCACTGGGTCCCGTTTGTACATGGCCAATGTCTCCCTTTCATTTTCCTGTAACTCTCAGTGAGATGGTCGTGCCTCTGCATGGGACGTATCCCCCTCTCCACCCTCCTTTACTGCTATCCCTGCTCCCAACAGCTCTCCCCCTTCCTTCCTCGGCCCTGCTTGGAGGACTGATAGGGCCTTAGCATAAGTCATGTCTCCTTCCTTTCCGTTGGGCTCCTCGTTCAGTAGGGGTGTACCTGCTTTAGATATTGTCTCCTCTGGGCAATAGTCCTGTAACTTGCTTCATATTCTTGGGCCCGTATCATGGCTTCTGCGGCTCCGGCTTGTGACTCCCATTTCTTCATTTCTGCCTCCATGTGTGTGTGTGTGTGTGTGTATTATTGTGTGTGTGTGTGTGTGTATTCTTGCACAGGTGTCACTGTATGTATTTAATGAGGAAAGAGGAGGGAGAAGAAGAAGCAAGAGAAAAAATGGGAGTAGGAGATAAGGAAGCAGGAGGAAAAGGAAGAGAAGCAGGAGAAGAAGTAGGAAGAGGAGAAGAATCAGGAGGAAAAACAGGAGGAGGAGGAGGAGAAGAAGGAGATACAGAAAAGGATGGTGGTGTCTCCCTTGATTTAGGGAGATTGGACCCGAGTCTGGGTACAGTGTGCTGGAGAGGACACTCGTGTTGAGAAGTGAGGCAGCAACACTGCTGTTGGGGAAGTGAGGGAGGCAGCACCACTGTTGTTGGAGAAGCGAGAGATGCGGCAACTCTGTTGGAGAAGTGAGGGAGGCAGTAACACTGCTGCTGGAGAAGTGAGGGAGGCAGCAACACTGTTGTTGGAGAAGTGAAAGATGCAGCAACACTGTTGGAGAAGTGAGGGAGGCAGCAACACTGTTGTTGAATTGAGGGAGGCAGCAACACTGTTGTTGAATTGAGGGAGGCAGCAACACTGTTGTTGAATTGAGGGAGGCAGCAACACTGCTGTTGGAGAAATGAGGAAGGCAGCAACACTGTTGTTGGAGAAATGAGGGAGGCAGCAACACTTCTGTTGGAGAAGTGAGGAAGGCAGTAGCATTGGCGTTATACATTACCTTTGATGAGTTTCAAGAGTTCTTGTACTCCCAAAGCCCGGACATAAGTCAAGCTCGTTTGTTGCTTGTTTGGTCAACCAGGCTGTTGCTGCTGGTGACCTATATATATATATATATATATATATATATATATATATATATATATATATATATATATATATATATATATATATATATATATATATATATATATATATCTGTAATCTGGTTGATCTGGCACATGGTGAAGGTACTTGCAGAATTTCCTCTTGAAGATTTCTACACTTGCTCCAGCAGGGTTTCCGATATCTTCTGGTAAGATGTTGAATAGTTTGTAGGGCCATGGATGTTGATACAGTGTTCCCTTATTGTGCGCACTGCAATCCTGCTTTTCACTGGGTTTGTTTTGCACTTCTTCCCATATCTCTCAATCCCGTAAGTTGTTATGGCAATGTATAGATTTGGGACCAGGCTCTCAAGTACTTTCCACGTATATATTATCATGTATATCTCTCTCCTCTACGCCAGTGAATATATATTTAGGACTCTAAGGCGTTGTTCGTAATATGTGAGCTGTAAACGATCTCTGCCCTGAAGGGGCCGTCAATAGTGAGAAATTCCAAATGAGAGAGCACTAGCGATTTGAAAAGTATCACCAATGGCATTTTTTCCCTCGTTTTGAAAATTCTCATTATGCATCCCGTCATCCTCCTGGCTGTCATGACCTTGGTCTTATTGTGTTCTTTGAAAGAAAGTCAGCTGACATAATTACTTCCAAGTCTTTCGCGTGTTCTTTTTGTTCTTTTTGATGATCCTCTTGAGTTTTGTATACAGTGTCTCTTTTGAGTTCTTCATTCTTTCCATACCTAAGCAACTGGAACTTATCACCTGTGACCGTCATGTTATTCTCCACTGCCACTGTTGGATAAGAGAAGCAGAGGCAGCATCACTGATATTGGAGAGATGAGGGAGATAGTAACAGTGGTGTTGTAGAAGTGAGGGAGGCAGCAACACTGGTGTTGTAGAAGTGAGGGAGGCAGGAACACTGTTGTTGTAGAAGTGAGGGAGGCAGCAACATTGATGTTGTAGAAGTGAGGGAGGCAGCAACACTGGTGTTGTAGAAATGAGGGAGGCAGCAACACTGGTGTTGTAGAAGTGAGGGAGGCAGCAACACTGGTGTTGTAGAAGTGAGGGAGGCAGGAACACTGGTGTTGTAGAAGTGAGGGAGGCAGCAACACTGGTGTTGTAGAAGTGAGGGAGGCAGCAACACTGGTGTTGTAGAAGTGAGGGAGGCAGCAACACTGGTGTTGTAGAAATGAGGGAGGCAGCAACACTGGTGTTGTAGAAGTGAGGGAGGCAGCAACACTGGTGTTGTAGAAGCGAGGGAGGCAGCAACACTTGTGTTGTAGAACACTGGCGTTGAAACAGAATCTTATTTAGAAACGTTGTCTGATAATGATGGTGGAAATAGTGGGAGACACAAATGAAGAAGAGGAAGACGCAGGAGAAGCCATTCCTCGCGATTAGTAAAATTATACTCGTAGTGATAAATTGATCTATAGACGAGTTGCACGTGCGGGAGACGTTGATGTTGTCGCAGTGACTTGAGACGTGGTGTGATTTGTCGAGTCACGACACACGTGCCAAGTGACACATTCAGAGGTGGTTCCACACTGACTGGAATAACGGAGAGGTAAGCGAGGTGATGCTGTATGTCCAGTGAAACTTGAATTATTGCTTAAAACAGGTGTAAAGGAGGAACAGTTGCATAATGTCCAGGTAGGGTTTTTTACGAGGGACACGAAAAGGCCCTTGACCTGTACTCCTTGGAACGCAGGCGACAAAGATACACGATAATATACACTGGGAAATTCCTAGAAGAATTAGTCCCAAATCTACACACAGAAATCACTTCCTACGAAAGCAAAAGACTCGACAGGCAGTGCAACATCTCCCCAATGAAAAGCAGGGGTGCCATGAGTACGCTAAGAGACAGCAGAATGAGTGTCAGGGGTCCTAGATTGTTCAACTGCCTCCCAGCATACATAAGGAGGTTTACAGTAGACCTTTTGGTGTCTTCAAGAGGGAGCTGGACAGATACCTAAAGTCAGTACTTGAGCAGCTGGGTTGTGGTTCGTACATCGTACTGCAGCCAGCAGTAACAGCCTGGTTGATCAGCCAATGATCCACCGCAAGGCTTGGTCAGAGACTGGGCCGCGAGGGCGATGACACCCGAACACCCTCCAGGTATATTCCAGGTATGTGCTACACTGACCTCTTAAGCAGTCAAGGTGCACTACTCTGGAAGGTTACCAAGAACCTTGGCACAAGTGACCATAACTCAATAACTTTTAATATTACAAGGAAGTAAGATTAAGATTACGCAGTAAATTTCCCAGATTCTCGCTCGCCAGATAATAATAGACTTATAGAACACTTGGCTAAAGTAGAATGGGATAACTTTACCAGTTACTGTATATATAAAGATCTCACAATAACGGAAAGAACGGCTATAAAAAAATTAAAAGGCCAAATACTTCGACTGGAAAAATACACGGGCAGTATGGCATATTTTTTAATATTATTCAAGCTGACCAAAGAGCATATATGCTCTACAAAGATATTGATCATACAAGAAATTACCAAAATGGTTCAGTAGGAGTCTTAAACATGTTTTGAGAGAGGAATACATAGGCGCATCAACTGTAGAGAGGTCATCTAGGTATAAAACACTGAAAAATGGCAGGAAGATATAAACAGGGCTTTCCAGTGGGCAGTGGAGAACATGTCGTTCAATGATGATTAGTTCCAACTGCTTATATATGGAAGGAATGAAGCACTACATACAAAGCTCAAGAGGTTCATCGAAAGAGAAGGAAAGGAACACGTGAAAAACCTGGGAGTAATAATGTCGCTGGCCTTTCTTTCAAAGAACTCAATAAGGCTAATGTCACAACAGCTAGGAAAATGATGGGGTGAATAATGGAAACTTTTAAAATAAGGGGAAATAGTTCCAATGGTGAAAATATTTAAATTGTTTGTGCGCTTTCGTTCAGAGTATTGTTCAGTGTTGACGGCCCCGTTCAGAGCAGCGATGTCACAGCCGGATCAGGTACAGATATTTTTAGCCTGCATAGAGCCACTAAAGCATTTAAGTTACTGGGAACGCCTTAAAATCTTAAATATATACTTTATGGAGCGGAGGAGAGATTCATGATAATATATATGTGGAAGGTGCTTAAGGGTCTTGTCACAAATCTTCACACTGCCATAACAACATACTGGAATGAGAGATATGGGAAGAAGTGCAAAATAAACCCAGTAAAAAGCAGGGGTGCTGTTAGCACAATAAGAAAAAACTGTATCAACATCCGTGGCCCCAGACTATTCAACATCTTGCCAGAAGATATCAGAAACACTGCTGGACAAGCGTAGGCGTCTTCAAGAGGAAACTAGACAAGTATCTCCACCAAGTCCCAGATCAACCAGGCTATGATGGATATGTGGGCCAGGTGGCCGCCAGCAGCAACAGCCTGGTTGAGCAGGCGAGCACCAGACAAGCCTGGTTCATGACCGGGCTCCGGGAGGGAAAAAACTCTTAGAAACTTACCAAAGGTAAAGGTGTAATTCATATCTACAGAACAAGAGACAAACTCCAACCATTGAATTACCATCTAGTCAGTCTGATGGCCACAGTGGGTAAATTAATTATTTGATTTATTAACAGTGGGTATAATTAGAAACTACTTTGATGGACGTAATGAGTCGCATCCTGGATTCACAAGAGGCAGTTTTTACATAGCATATGTACTGAGTTTTTTTCGCCAAGGCTTTTGAGACAGTATACCATGATAAAGCATAAGTTGCTGTTTACCTAGATTTCAGTAATGCTTTTGATAAGAGTCGTACACGGGAGACTGTTAGAGAAGAGTATAAACAACATAAGTAAACGACCACATATGCAGCATGTCCTAAATCTTACATCCTTCTCCCTAACAAGAGTGTAGCTGAGAACGTCAGCGTGGCCTCCTCAGCATGCAACATCAAAGAAGCAACAGTCACTATCACCACCATCACAGATGTAGCTAAGATCAAAACAGGAAGTATCAACAACAGCGAGGCTGGTGTTTTCATTACCTCATGTGGAGGCTGCCAGAAGATTTACGTAGGCGAAACAAGAGATTTAAATACATGTTATGGGGAGCATAAAAATAGAAGGAATGTATCTGTAAGCATTATTTAAGCTCGTGCGGACCCTCCCTATTTATACTCCCACGAAGTACAGATGAATAAGACACATTTGGAACGCCAGAGTATTTTTCATTATGAATAAAGATACCCAAGCGTGGTACATGTGTTTCATTCATCTGCTTGTCGTTATTGTATACCATTATTTTAAGGACGCCGTGCAAGCTGTGTTAGAGCATTTCCTGCCTGGTTTTCGCTCATTACACTCACTGCTAACGAAGGGGAGAGGACATCCGCCTAACCGCATTAGAGAGCTCGCCGTCTGGAACAGGAAATTAAGTAATCTTAATATTAGTTACGTTTTTACAAGGTACCTACCACACAAGCCATTGACCTTCTCCCCCGGTGTAAAGCCAACCTGGGGCTTAATCTGCTACTGCCTCTCAGGGATTCCCTCAGCTTGATTGGATTCTCCATAAACTCGAAATGTTTTTCTTTCGACAAGCCAGTTTCACTGGCTTGTCGAAAGAAAAACAAGCCAGTGAAACTGGCTTGTCGGGTTACCCCATCACCGCAGTCTTGGCGACCTTATAGTGGCATATCTACAAAGTAAGCACTTCAAAATCATTCACAAGAATGAGGTGATGACTACGTAATCAGTCTATTAACCTTGGAGAAATAGTTTGAGGTGGTCAGCCCCTCATCCGGGAGAAGAGTTCAGCTCGATGGTCGGGAACAATATGAAGCTGAAGCTTGAGAATGGAGTTTAATTCCAGGGAGACTTACCTAGCATGGGCCAGTGAGCTTGCTGCAGTGCTCCACAATTTTTGCCTTCTTGCTTCCACTAACGGATCCTGCCTCCTGCAACGTCTTCGAGATCTTCCACCTCACCTTCAACAGTATTTAAGACTCCGTTCCAATGCTTCAGCTTAATACCGTTCCAGACCATGGAGCTGAACTCTTCCCCAGGCTGAGGGACTGACTGCCTCGCTCACACTGACGGTGAGGTACCTGGATGACCTCCTCGTGATCACTACCAAACATCTATACATCCCAAACATACAGCGAAGGATGAATAAAGTTTCCAGCTGTTGCCAGTGTGTTTTTGTGAACTTGTCTTGGCACTGTTACAATGTTGAACCAAGTTGAACTAACAGTCCAGTGTCTTGGTTTAATAGTGTGTGATGGCCCATGGCTGGGCTCAGAGAGTGGACTAACTCTCGAAACTCTTCTAAGGTATATCAAAGGATGGTGACAAACAGGTAGAAAGAGAAAAATCAAACACCGGGACATTTTATTGGGAATGTTTCGGTCCTTGGACCTTGGTCACTTCAGTTAACTGTCCCGGTATATCTTTGATGAGTTCCCAGAGTTTTTTTCCTACTCCCAGAGCCCGGCCTTGGGCCAGGATCGTCTGGTGCTTGCTTGGTCAACCAATCTGTTGCTGCTGGTGGCTCGCTGACCCACATATCCATCACAACCTGGGTGATCTGGCACTCTGTGCCTGTCTCCAACCTAATTTACACTTGAAGAGGAGATTGTTGACAGGTTGCCATTCCTCGACGTAGATAACACCTTACACATCTCACACCTTACATATTTTTACTTCTACTGTGACCTTGGTACAGTAAGGTCAGAAGGTCGGGTTCACAAGCAACATTATGAAGGCACCTTGCATCTCTCTCTTTGTCTCCTGTATAAATATATTCTTATATAGCCTCTTACCGTATAATACTAATGTGAACCCTCAAGGCTGGGTGTGAGGGGGTGGGGGCCTCCTTGATGCTGGCAGAGGGCTCTTGTTCCAATGAATCCTGGGTGCCCTTTCCTTTGGATCAAACCTCGTTAACTCTCGTTATATATATATATATATATATATATATATATATATATATATATATATATATATATATATATATATATATATATATTGTCGTGCCGAATATGTAAAACTGGTCAATTAGCAAGAACTCATTTAAAATTAAGTTCTTGTGTCGTGCCGATTAGGTAAAACTTGCGATTTTGGTTTAAATAGCAACGCTTTTCTTGCCGAATAAGGCAAGCCAAAATTTGCTGCATAAGTGTCTCAATCTTCAAGAACTCATTTAAAATTAAGTTCTTGTGTCGTGCCGATTAGGTAAAACTTGCGATTTTGGTTTAAATAGCAACGCTTTTCTTGCCGAATAAGGCAAGCCAAAATTTGTGTATACAATAAGTTCGAAAAATATACTTCATTATGTTTGCTTATTATTAAATTATTGTAAACTTATCTAAAATATATTTAGTTGGATTAGGCTAAATTAAATTGCGCTTATTATAATAACGTCAGGTAAGTTTTCTAAGGTTCTTTTGGTACAAAATTGTTAATTTTTACATTAATATAAATAAAAAAATATACTATAAACGTATAAAAGAAAATTTTAGAAAAGACTTAATTTTAAATGTGTTATTGCTAATTGACCAGTTTTACCTATTCGGCACAAGTGAAACATAGCAGGATAGTAGACAACAGCTACCCTGGAGATATTACCTTCCTATCATATCAGTGTATAACATAGGTAAGAGGCTAGTATATACCAGACATCAAGGGAGGTATTTTCCTCTATCATGTGACTCCGTGACGGCAGACTCTTAAATGTTTATTTTTTATTTTTTTTTGTCACGCTGACAGACTTGCTGGTTTTTTCGTGTGTCTTATGAACACATGAGATGGCAAATATATCATACACCCTCAACTGACATTCGGTATTTAAATGTTTTTACGCCCCTTCAGGTCGCTAGCGAAACTGTCAGTAAACGATCACATTATACTGCTTATGTGTTTATTTTTCCATTCCAGACTCAACAGCCTAGTTGACCAGGTGGTCAACAAGGAGGCATTGCCTCAGGCCGGGCTGTAAGCTTAGAATATTAATGGACACAAGTCACCAGTATGTGTTCGTACTCTTGTAATAACTGACCTACATGTTGGATGCTGTGGGACTTCGTGTAAAAATACTATGGCATACGTTTAGAATAGTTCCTGCTCATCAGTTAAGTGCCAAAGTCTCCTTTACGGAAAGTTCTAAGCCTCTCTCGTTCTTCCAGAGTCGTAAATTCAAATTCCTAGCTGTTAAAAAGAGGAAAACCGAGGAGCCTCACTGCCCTCCCACAAACTTAGTTTGAGTTGAAAAGTCACCTCGCGCTCATAAAGTTAACAAGATGTGCCTTAAATCGTGTGTCAGGGAAACTTTAGAGGAGAAGCCGTATCTTTCCCTCTGAGTGTGTATAAGTGTTGAGACTCGCTCGAGGCAGTAACAAATGGGTGTCACCGAATGCTCTTAAAACTCCCGTAAAGCGTCTCTGATCCGATATTATCAAATTTATACGTCATCGCGGCTGACAAATCGTGGGATCAGGGTCGATGGCTTCGGTTATAGGAAGAGCAAGACTTGGAAAGGACTCCGGCAGACTTATAAGATTTGTTTTAGATAGAAACCGATGCTCTTTGATGTGTAAGACAGCCTGGGCTCAACTGAAATATATTTATGGTGCCTGTGGAATTCTGCAGATGGATAAGACTAGGACTGGACTGGAATATATTAAGGTTGGTGGAGAACGCCACGGGTGGTGGATACAATTGTTGTTCGACCGTAATACTGTATATGGACTCCTGGTAGATGCAACCAGGACTGACTGGAATATATTTCAGGTTGCTTAAGAATGCAGCGGTGGTGAATGCAACCTGGGTTGGGCTGGAGTATCATTACTTAAGGAAGCTTTGGAATTATGGTGGCTGTGACCACTGATGAATTGGAATATATATAAAATGCCTCTGTAAAAATGGTATGATAAGACTGGACTGAAATATCATTAGCCGGTATGGAACGATATCGTTCCACACCATGGAGCTGAACTCTTCTCCAGGCTGAGGGACTGACCACCTCAAATACTTTCCCTCCAAGGTTGATGGACCGATTACATCATCTTTATTTCATTACTACTGTTCCCTTTGTATTTGACTGAAGAAACCTACTGTGTAGGCGAAACGCCTCAACAATAAAGATACCCAACTGTTGCACATGTGTCTTAATCTTCAACTGGTCGGTGCCTCAAGAACATTGCACTAGTGGACCATCCCAGACTTGAGATATAAGTCAGATATGGAATATTTTGGTTTTGAATAAGACTAGCGTTGGTAAGTTTAAAGTGTCTCCCAGCGTCGTAGCTCAGGAAAATGTTGAAACTTGTGAGATGCATACTGGTGCTGTTGTTGCTACTGCTGGTACTGTTGTTGCTCCTGTTGCTGCTATAGCTGTCTCAGCTGTTGCTTCTGATGCTATGTCTGTCTCTGTTGTTACGTCTGCTGCTGCTGCTGTTATCTCTGCCTCTGTTGTTACGTCTGCTTCTACCACTACTTCTGATCTTACTTTTACGTCTACTTCTGTTGCTACGACTTCTGCTGTTATTACCACTGCTGCGACTACCGATGCTACTGGCAGTTGTGTTCAGCAGTGGAAAACTGTTAGTAATTGTGGTGGTTGAGGTACTAGTGGAGAGACTTGTAGTTGTGGTGACACTAGTGGAGACATTTGTAGTAGTGGTGATACTAGTGGAGACACTTGTAGTAGTGATGATACTAGTGGAGACACTTGTAGTGGTGATACTAGTGGAGACACCTGTAGTGGTGATACTAGTGGAGACACTTGTAGTGGTGGTGGTACTAGTGGAGACACTTGTAGTGATGATACTAGTGGAGACACTAGTATCATCACTACAAGTGATGATACTACTGCTACTGGTAGTGGTGATAGTAGTAGTAGTGATACTAGTGGAGTGACAGTGACTTGTAGTGTAGTAGTGTTGATACTAGTGGAGACACTTGTAGTGGTGATACTAGTGGAGACACTTGTAGTAGTGGTGATACTAGTGGAGACACTTGTAGTGGTGATACTACTGGAGACACTTGTAGTGGTGATACTAGTGGAGACACTTGTAGTCGTGATACTAGTGGAGACACTTGTAGTCGTGATACTAGTGGAGACACCTGTAGTGGTGATACTAGTGGAGACACTTGTAGTGGTGGTGGTACTAGTGGAGACACTTGTAGTGATGATACTAGTGGAGACACTTGTAGTAGTGTTGATACTAGTGGAGACACTTGTAGTGGTGGTGATACTAGTGGAGACACTTGTAGTGGTGATACTAGTGGAGACACTTGTAGTAGTGGTGATACTAGTGGAGACACTTGTAGTGGTGATACTAGTGGAGACACTTGTAGTCGTGATACTAGTGGAGACACTTGTAGTCGTGATACTAGTGGAGACACTTGTAGTCGTGATACTAGTGGAGACACTTGTAGTGATGATACTAGTGGAGACACTTGTAGTGAAGATACTAGTGGAGACACTTGTAGTGAAGATACTAGTGGAGACACTTGTAGTGATGATACTAGTGGAGACACTTGTAGTGATACTAGTGGAGACACTTGTAGTGGTGGTGGTACTAGTAGATAGACTTGTAGTGGTGGTGGTACTAGTGGATAGACTTGTAGTGGTGATGATACTAGTGAAGACACTTGTAGTGATGATACTAGTGGAGACACTTGTAGTGAAGATACTAGTGGAGACACTTGTAGTGAAGATACTAGTGGAGACACTTGTAGTGATGATACTAGTGGAGACACTTGTAGTGATACTAGTGGAGACACTTGTAGTGGTGATACTAGTGGTGATACTAGTGGAGACACTTGTAGTGATGATACTAGTGGAGACACTTGTAATGGTGATACTAGTGTAGACACTTGTAGTGATGATACTAGTGGAGACACTTGTAGTGATGATACTAGTGGAGACACTTGTAGTGATGATACTAGTGGAGACACTTGTAGTGATGATACTAGTGGAGACACTTGTAGTGATGATACTAGTGGAGACACTTGTAGTGATGATACTAGTGGAGACAATTGTAGTGATGATACTAGTGGAGACACTTGTAGTGATGATACTAGTGGAGACAATTGTAGTGATGATACTAGTGGAGACACTTGTAGTGATGATACTAGTGGAGACAATTGTAGTGATGATACTAGTGGAGACACTTGTAGTGATGATACTAGTGGAGACAATTGTAGTGATGATACTAGTGGAGACACTTGTAGTGATGATACTAGTGGAGACACTTGTAGTGATGATACTAGTGGAGACAATTGTAGTGATGATACTAGTGGAGACAATTGTAGTGATGATACTAGTGGAGACACTTGTAGTGATGATACTAGTGGAGACAATTGTAGTGATGATACTAGTGGAGACAATTGTAGTGATGATACTAGTGGAGACACTTGTAGTGATGATACTAGTGGAGACACTTGTAGTGATGATACTAGTGGAGACAATTGTAGTGATGATACTAGTGGAGACAATTGTAGTAGTGATACTAGTGGAGACACTTGTAGTGATGATACTAGTGGAGACAATTGTAGTGATGATACTAGTGGAGACACTTGTAATGGTGATACTAGTGTAGACACTTGTAGTGGTGAAACTAGTGGAGACACTTGTAGTGGTCGTGGTACTAGTGGAGACACTTCTAGTGGTGATGGTAATATTCTCTTCGCTACACCAATAATATCCTTCTCTTTACATCAGTAATATTCTCTTCGCTACACCAATAATATCCTTCTCTTCACACCAGTAATATTCTCTTCGCTACACCAATAATATCCTTCTCTTCACACCAGTAATATTCTCTTCGCTACACCAATAATATCCTTCCCTTTACACCAGCAATATTCTCTTCTCTACACCAGCCACTACATTCTCAATATTATAAGGTATTCCCAATAATTTCAGTGTTTTGTTAAATGTGTGTGAGCAGTAAAACATCTGTGTATCGCAGCTGTAACATCTGTGTATCGCAGCTGTAACATCTGTGTATCGCAGCTGTAACGTTTATGTATCGCAGCTGTAACATTTATCTATCGCAGCTGTAACATTTATGTATCGCAGCTGTAACATCTATGTATCTCAATTGTAACATCTGTGTATCGCAGCTGTAACATCTGTGTATCGCAGCTGTAGCAGCTGTATCATGTGTATCGTAGCTGTAACATCTGTGTATCGCAGCTGTAGCAGCTGTATCATGTGTATCGTAGCTGTAACATCTGTGTATCGCAGCTGTAGCATCTGTGTATCGCAGCTGTAACATGTGTATCGCAGCTGTAACATGCGTGTATCGCAGCTGTAACATGCGTGTATCGCAACTGTAACATGTGTGTATCGCAGCTGTAACATGTGTATCGCAGCTGTAACGTGTATCGCAGCTGTAACATTTGTGTATCGCAGCTGTAACATGTGTGTATCGCAACTGTAACATATGTGTATCGCAGCTGTAACATACGTGTATCGCATCTGTAACATGTGTATATCGCAGCTGTAACATGTGTGTATCGCAGCTGTAACATGCGTGTATCGCAGTTGTAACATGTATATATCGCAGCTGTATCATGTGTATCGCAGCTGTAACATCTGTGTATCGCAGCTGTAGCATCTGTGTATCGCAGCTGTAACATGTGTGTATCGCAGCTGTAACATGTGTGTATCGCAGCTGTAACATCTGTGTATCGCAGCTGTAACATGCGTGTATCGCAGCTGTAACATGTGTATATCGCAGCTGTAACATGTGTGTATCGCAGCTGTAACGTGTGTATCGCAGCTGTAACATCTGTGTGTCGCAGCTGCAACATCTGTGTATCGCACCTATAACATCTGTGTATCGCAGCTTTAACATGTGTATCGCAGCTGTAACATCTGTGTATCGCAGCTGTAACATCTGTGTATCGCAGCTGTAACATGTGTGTATCACAGCTGTAACATTTGTGTATCGCAGCTGTAACATGTGTGTATCGCAGCTGTAACATTTGTGTATCGCAGCTATAACATGTTTATCGCAGCTGTAACATCTGTGTATCGTAGCTGTAACATGTGTGTATCGCAGCTGTAACATTTGTGTATCGCAGCTGTAACATGTGTGTATCGCAGCTATAACATGTTTATCGCAGCTGTAACATCTGTGTATCGCAGCTGTAACATCTGTGTATCGCAGCTGTAACATCTGTGTATCGCAGCTGTAACATCTGTGTATCGCAGCTGTAACCTCTGTGTGTCGCAGCTGTATCATGTGTGTATCGCAGCTGCAACATCTGTGTATCACACCTATAACATCTGTGTATCGCAGCTGTAACATCTGTGTATCGCAGCTGTAACATCTGTGTATCGCAGCTGTAACATCTGTGTATCGCAGCTGTAACATTTGTGTATCGCAGCTGTAACATGTGTGTATCGCAGCTATAACATGTTTATCGCAGCTGTAACATCTGTGTATCGCAGCTGTAACATCTGTGTATCGCAGCTGTAACATCTGTGTATCGCAGCTGTAACATTTGTGTATCGCAGCTGTAACATGTGTGTATCGCAGCTATAACATGTTTATCGCAGCTGTAACATCTGTGTATCGCAGCTGTAACCTCTGTGTGTCGCAGCTGTATCATGTGTGTATCGCAGCTGCAACATCTGTGTATCACACCTATAACATCTGTGTATCGCAGCTTTAACATGTGTATCGCAGCTGTAACATGTGTGTATCGCAGCTGTAACATCTGTGTATCGCAGCTGTAACATGTGTGTATCGCAGCTGTAACATTTGTGTATCGCAGCTGTAACATGTGTGTATCGCAGCTGTAACATTTGTGTATTGCAGCTGTAACATGTGTGTATCGCAGCTATAACATGTTTATCGCAGCTGTAACATCTGTGTATCGCAGCTGTAACATCTGTGTATCGCAGCTGTAACATTTGTGTATCGCAGCTGTAACATGTGTGTATCGCAGCTATAACATGTTTATCGCAGCTGTAACATCTGTGTATCGCAGCTGTAACATCTGTGTATCGCAGCTGTAACATCTGTGTATCGCAGCTGTAACATTTGTGTATCGCAGCTGTAACATGTGTGTATCGCAGCTATAACATGTTTATCGCAGCTGTAACATCTGTGTATCGCAGCTGTAACATCTGTGTATCGCAGCTGTAACATCTGTGTATCGCAGCTGTAACATTTGTGTATCGCAGCTGTAACATCTGTGTATCGCAGCTGTAACATTTGTGTATCGCAGCTGTAACATTTGTGTATCGCAGCTGTAACATGTGTGTATCGCAGCTGTAACATGTGTGTATCGCAGCTGTAACATCTGTGCTGCCTGGATGTTTGTTGTCAACACTAAACTGTGTTCTGGAGGAGACAGTACAAGTTATTTACACTTTTATTGTTGTCATTATAGTGGTGAGGGTAGTTTATTGTGGTAGTGGTGAGGGTAGTTTATTGTGGTAGTGGTGAGGGTAGTTTATTGTGGTAGTGGTGAGGGTAGTTTATTGTGGTAGTGGTGAGGGTAGTTTATTGTGGTAGTGGTACTGATAGTGGTTATGATGGTAGCAATAGTGTTGATAAATTAGACACATGTGCAACTCTTGGGTATCTTTATTGAGGAAACGTTTCGCCACACAGTGGCTTCATCAGTCCATACAAAGGAGAATCTTGAAGAACAGGAGGAGAATGAGGTAATCAGTCCCTCAACCTTGAGTCGATGTGGTCAGTCCATCAATCTTGAATAGAATCTATTCAAGATTGATGGACTGACCACATCGACTCAAGGTTGAGGGACTGATTACCTCATTCTCCTCCTGTTCTTCAAGATTCTCCTTTGTATGGACTGATGAAGCCACTGTGTGGCGAAACGTTTCCTCAATAAAGATACCCAAGAGTTGCACATGTGTCTAATTTATCAACATGTCGGTTCTCTGAACCATTCATCTACAAAGCAATAGTGTTGATGGTGATGTTAGCAGCAGGTGATGCTGGTGCACGGCTGAAGGCAGGTGGTGCACGGCTGAAGGCAGGTGGTGCACGGAGGAAGGCAGGTGGTGTATTGACCAGGCTCTGGGCTCACTTCACTGCCATTTGGGTCAGCATAATACATGTGGGATTTATAGTGGTAACTCATGCTAGCTCTGTACTGTATCACTGCTACTGGTAGTGGTGATAGTAGTAGTAGTAGGGATAGTGGTGGTTGTGATGGTGGTAGTGACAGTGATGGCGGTGGTGGTAGTGGTAGTAATGATAGTGGTAGTAGTGGTGGTAGTAATAATAGTAGTGTTAGTGATGGTGGTAGTGATTGTGGTGATGATCGTGGTAGTGATAGAGGTGATAGTGGTGGTGGCAGTAGTGATAGTAGTGTTAGTGATGGTGGTAGTGATAGTGGTGGTGGTTATGATGGTGGTAGTGATAGTGGTGGTGGTTATGATGGTGGTAGTGATAGTGGTGGTGGTTATGATGGTGGTAGTGATAGTGGTGGTGGTTATGATGGTGGTAGTGATAGTTGTGGTAGTGGTAATGATAGTAGTGTTTGTGATGGTAGTAGTCATAGTGGTGATCGTAGTGGTAGTAGTGATAGTGCGGTAGTAGTAGTAGTGATAGTGGTGGTAGTGATGGTGATGGTAGTAGTAGTAGTAGTAGTAGTAGTGATATGCGTTTGATGAGTTTCGAGTCTCACTACTCTCGGAGCCCGGTCATAGGCCAGGCTCGTTTGGTGCTTGCCTGGTCAACCAGGCTGTTGCTGCTGGAGACCCGCTGCCCCACATATCCATCACAGCCTGGTTGATCTGGCACCTGGTGAAGATACTTGTCCAGTTTCCTCTTGAAGGCTTCTACACTTGTTCCAGCAGTGTTTCTGATATCTTCTTGTAAAATGTTTAATAGTCTGGGACCCCAGATGTGGTTACAGTGTTCCCTTATTGTGCTCACCGCACCCCTGCTCCTCACTGGGTTTATTTTACACTTCCTCCCATATCTCTCACTCCAGTATGTTGTTATGGCAGTGTGCAGATTTGGGACCAGGCCGTCGAGTACTTTCCAGGTGTACATTATCACGTATCTCTCTCTCCTCCGCTCCAGTGAGTACATGTTCAAGACTTGAAGGGGATCCCAGTAATTTAGGTGCTTTACTGGTTCTAGGTAGTGATAGTGGTGATGGTGGTGGTGACGGTGGTATGGTAGTTGTGATAGTGTTGGGGTAGTGGTAGTTGTGATTGTGTTGTAGTGGTAGTAGTGATGTGGCAGTGGTAGTAGTGATGGTGGTAGCAGTGATAGTGTTGTGGTAGTAGTGATAGTTGTGGTAGTAGTAGTAGTGATAGTGTAGTGGTAGTGGCAGTAGTGATGGTGGTAGCGGTAGTAGTGATAGTGTGGTGGTAGTGGTAGTAGTGATAGTGTAGTAGTGATGGTGATAGTGGTAGTGATAGTGTTGGGGTAGTGGTAGTAGTGATGGTGGTAGTGGTAGTAGTGATAATGGTAGTGGTAGTAGTGATAGTGGTAGTGGTAGTAGTGATAGTGGTAGTGGTAGTAGTGATAGTGGTGGTGGTGATGGTGATAGTGGTAGTAGTGATAGTGTGGTGGTAGTGGTAGTAGTGATAGTGTGGTGGTAGTGGTAGTAGTGATAGTGTGGTGGTAGTGGTAGTAGTGATAGTGTGGTGGTAGTGGTAGTAGTGATAGTGTTGGGGTAGTGGTAGTAGTGGTGGTGATGGTGGTAGTGGTAGTAGTGATGGTGGTAGTGGTAGTAGTGATAGTGTGGTGGTAGTGGTAGTAGTGATAGTGTTGGGGTAGTGGTAGTAGTGATAGTGGTGGTGGTGATGGTGATAGTGGTAGTAGTGATAGTGTGGTGGTAGTAGTGATAGTGTGGTGGTAGTGGTAGTAGTGATAGTGTGGTGGTAGTGATAGTGTTGGGGTAGTGGTAGTAGTGGTAGTGATAGTGATGGTGGTAGTGGTAGTATTGATAGTGGTGGTGGTATTGGTAGTAGTGGTAGTAGTGATAGTGGTAGTAGTAATAGTGGTGGTGGTGATGGTGGTAGTGGTAGTAGTGATAGTCTAGTGGTAGTGGTAGTAGTGATAGTGGCGGTAGTGATGGTGGTAGTGGTAGTGGTAGTAGTGATAGTGTTGGGGTAGTGGTAGTAGTGATAGTGGTGGTGGTAGTGGTAGTAGTGATAGTGGTGGTGATGGTGTTAGTGGTAGTAGTGATGGTGGTTTTGGTAGTAGTGGTAGTAGTGATAGTGGTAGTGGTAGTAGTGATGGTGGTTTTGGTAATAGTGGTAGTGGTAATAGTGATGGTGGTTTTGGTAGTAGTGATAGTGTTGGGGTAGTGGTAGCAGTGATAGTGATGGTGATGATGGTGGTACTGGCAGTAGTGATGGCTTTGGTAGTAGTGATAGTGGTGGTTGCATTAGTGATGGCGGTAGTGGTAGTAGTGATAATGTTGTGGTAGTAGTGATGTTGTGGTAGTGGTAGTAGTGATAGTGTTGTGTTAGTGGTAATAGTGATAGTGTGGTGGTAGTAGTGATAATGTTGTGGTAGTAGTGATAATGTTGTGGTAGTAGTGATAATGTTGTGGTAGTGGTAGTAGTGATAATGTTGTGGTAGTGGTAGTAGTGATAGTGTTGTGGTAGTGGTAGTAGTGATAATGTTGTGGTAGTGGTAGTAGTGATAATGTTGTGGTGGTGGTAGTAGTGATAGTGTTGTGGTAGTGGTAGTAGTGATAGTGTGGTGGTAGTGGTAGTAGTGATAATGTTGTGGTAGTAGTGATAATGTTGTGGTAGTGGTAGTAGTGATGTTGTGGTAGTGGTAGTAGTGATAGTGTTGTGTTAGTGGTAATAGTGATAGTGTGGTGGTAGTAGTGATAATGTTGTGGTAGTAGTGATAATGTTGTGGTAGTGGTAGTAGTGATAATGTTGTGGTAGTGGTAGTAGTGATAGTGTTGTGGTAGTGTGGTCGTAATGGTAGTAGTGATAGTGTTTGGGTAGTGGTAGCAGTGATAATGGTGGTGGTGATGGTGTTAGTGGTAGTGGTGATGGTGGTTTTGGTAGTAGTGATAGTGGTGGTTGCAGTAGTGATGGTGGTAGTGATAATGGTGGTGGTAGTAGTGATGGTAGTAGTGGTTATCAGAAGGCCGGGTATAGTACACAGTTGAGTCAAGACGATGATATACTACAGCACTGTATTCATACTTGTACTTTACCTTAGGTTCCCAAGACCAGAACATGTGTACACCATGTACTGGTGCAAACAGGTGATATCACAGTCTGCAGAACAACAGCTGTGAAAAAATAGTGAACTTAAAAGAAATGTTGTGATTTCTCATATTATCAGTTCCTTGATAATGTGAGAAATCACGAATTCGCTTGGAAGTTCACTATTTTTTCACAGCTGTTGTTCTACACACCTTGCACTGTTATGTACAAAAGTCTAGCACATGTTCAACATAGTGGATAATAGTGTAAAAAAGGAACACTCTCAGCTGAGAGGCTAGTCTGTGGTGTAGTAGTTACCGTCTGAAGGCCCGTGAGGGTTTATGTCTGGAGTGTGCCCAGAGACGAGGTAAGTATCCCAGGCAACTAACACTCAGTCTGAAATGTCAGAAAGCCTCTGAAATGCCAGAATGCCTCTGAAATGTCAGAATGCCTCAGTGCTTAGTTAACCAGACTGATTTTTAGAGTGGTTAACTGACAGAGGGCTCTTGTCAACCATACTTCCAGCTGGCTAACATGCCGGGTAATGATTTTGCATGGCATGTGTCGAATACAATATAAATGGCCCGTAGCAAAACGGTAAATGACTTGTAACGCCACGAACACCTACCATTTGTACTCGACACATGCTAGTGTTGTACCTGGTTCATGCCAGAATGGTGTTGGTGATCGTATCATGAAGCTTTAATAATCTTGTCCCAAAGTCCCCTTGTTCGTTATACAAACTCAGTGGTCAGTATATCAGGCCAGAACAATGGCTTCTTCAATATACGATAGCTAATCCTCTTGCCAGGACGCTTCTAGATTAATATTGCACAGTGCATCAGTTCATAGATCATGTGCAATGACCTCCTGAGCACCACAAATGATGTAGTAGAAGTTTTGGCTACTAAATCCAAAAATTCAGAATCTAGTTGTTGTGCCTGTATATAAACTACTGGATGCAACTTTACAGCAGTTCAAAGACCAGCTAAAGGGAATCGGACACTCTCTTGAAAAACTATTAAACCGCCTGTAAATATGTTGTTGCTTGTTGACTTGAATTTGATCCATCTAAAATGAAAGAACATAGCAAGGACTGTACTAGCAGAGAGAGACGAGTTCCTGGAGCTAGTTTGCATGAACAGTCCCACATAACAGACTTACTAAACCTGTGTAATAAATTCGCCTTAAGCCAGAAGATAGCAGAACCAGCCAGTGTAGGATATACCCTAAACTTTATACTCACGACCTAATCCGGATCATAATGGTTTCGAGAGTTTTCCTACTCCCACAGTCTGGCCATGGACCAGGCTTCTCTGGTGCTTGCCGGGTCAGCAAGACTGTTGCTGTTGGCGGCCCACTGGCTCGCATATCCATCACAACATGGTTGATCTGGCACTTGGCTGAGAAGCTAATCCAGTTTCCTCTTGAAGACTTCTACACTTGTCCCAGTAGTGTTTAATACCTTCTGGTAGTGTTGAATAGTGCAAGTCCACGAATGTGGATACAGTGTTCTCTTATTGTTCTTGTGGCACCCCTACTTTTTACTGGGTTTATTTTGCATTTACTCTCATATGTCTCTAGTGTGTTATGGCAGTGTGTAGGTATTTTCCATGTATATATTATGTATCTCTGCTCCAGAGAGTACGTATTCAGATATTAAGACATTTCTCTACAGAACTAGCTAATACTGCTGCCCCTGCCTTAGATAAATGCATCACCTTATTCCTGGCATACATGTCATTCCTGTGACAGAAGTGGGCCCAGTTGTTGACGAATGGTACTGCAGTACAGTATTTGTCCAGTCAGCAGTTAAAACCAATTTCTCTGGACAACCATTTATTTTCATCACCCTTCATTGGCATGATGGCACATGTGACAGGGATATCTCCCTCTCTTCCTAATTATGTTTATTGCTGTCCTGTGCATGGTTAGCAGCTCCTCACTTCATTGTTTGCCAGCATCATTCCCTCCAGTGCTGAGACATAATTGGGTTAGCCCCTTTACCAGCCATGTATTTAAGCCAGTTAATATCCTCCATCCTAACCCCTAGTAGTAGTAGTAGTAATAGTAGTTGTTGTTGTTGCAGTAGTGGCAGTAAGGTTGTCTCAAGTGATGACAATATTGTGGTTGAAATAAAGTTTGTGCCAGGATCTCGGAGATGATAAGCTTGTCTTTATTGTGTGTAAGTGTTGGATACAGATGTAAAGGTTGACTTCATACACTGGTACCTCCATGCATCTGGTTCTGCTATTATCAGACACATCTCATAAAGGTTGTTAGCGCTGGTGTTCCGGTGCTGCGTGCAGGCATAGTTCTGGTTGTCGTATCTACTAGCATATACACATGTTCCTTCAGACATAGTTTGAAGGTGTGGTATATTTCACATCCCCTCAGAGAATGGTGTAAATATTGGCATTGACTGTTTCCGGGTGCAAGAGCTTAGTTTTGATGGAGACATTAGTAGCAGAGGAGACAATAATGTTACCTCACGCGAGTGCTGTAGAAACCATAAATTTTTGATATACCTTTGAAGGGTTTCGAGAGTTTGTCTTTTCCCGTAGACCGGCCCCCATGCCAGGCTTGTCTCTTGCTTACCTGGTCACATAGGCTGGTACTGCAGTCTGCTCTCTTGCCCACGTATCCATCACAACCTGGTTGATCCGGTACTTGGCGAGGTACTAGTTGAGTTTCTAACAGTGTTTTAGGTATCTTCTGGTAAGAAGTTAAATGGCTTAGGAAGACGGATATTGATATAGTGTTCTCATATTGTGCCAACAGCACCACTGCTTTTCACTGGGTTTATTTTTCATTTGTTCACATTTCTTGCACTCCATTGTGTTGTTATGACAACGATGAGATTTGGGAGTAGGTCCTCGAGTACCTTCCACGTATATATGTATTCCTCTCCTCTGCTACAGAGAGTATATCTTTAGGACCTTGAGGCGTTGCCAGTAACTTCAATTCTTTATTAGTTTTATGTGTTCAGTCCATTAATCCTGATTGATAAACTGAACACATCGACTTGAGTCAATGTGTTCTCTGTATTGGACTGAAGAAGCCACTGGCTGGCGAAACGTTTCCACAGTAAAGATTCCCAAATGTAGCATAAGTGGCATTGATGTATGAGTCATATATGCGAGATATCAACAGACGAGAACACAGAAGTTAGAATAACACCATTCCCTGCGTCAGACATGACAGACAATGCATAATGGAGACATCAAGTAGTTTAAACACAAGAAGAGCAGTACGTTTATAGAATTCACGCTACCAAGAATATATGTGTCGGTTAAGACATATGTGGAACATCTGGTAATCTTTATTGTAGACGCTTCGCCATCCAGTGGCTTTATCAATACAGATTCTAGGACATAACTAGAAGACAGTAAAACTATATACAAAAGATGAGGTAATCAGTCCCTCAGCCTTGGAGTTAGCGTTGAGAGCACCGTGGTCGTAGAGATTCTGGAGCAAAGGCAAGAAGACTGGCGCTTATATAGGCGTCAGTGGATAGGGACGTATAGCAGACGAGGGCATAGTCACTGGTAGACGGGATTCCCCAGTGGAAGTAAGTCCTACCCAAAGTGATGGGTCAGTTGTAGCAGCCGTGAAGAAGGTCTTGTAGATGTCGTCTGAACCAAGATTCCATGATGTTGCAGTGTCTGACAAGATGTGCAAGAAAGGTATAAAATGCCGACAAGACGAAATAAGACACATTTGCAACATCTGGGTATCTGGACCTGGACCTGCCTAGCGTGACCCGGTCTTCCTGCTGCAGTGCTCACTAAGTGGGTGTGACCCGAACCTGCCTAGCATGGCCCAGTCTTCCTGCTGCAAGGCTCCTTATATTCCTCATATTTAAAGACTTCTAATAAATTAGTGTCAAAATCTGCATTGTTTAAGAACATAATTTTTCTAGATTATAGAAAATGAGTTGTGAGAACATTATTGTCGTACCTTTAGGAATATGTATACCTGTAACCTTTTTACGACCTGATAAAGTTCTGCACGTAGCACAACGCTGTCGACACTTGTCACAAACATGTCATAGATGGAGTGTGGGGGGGGTGAACATGTCCCCCCCCCTCCCGTCCCCTCCATTCATAACATGAGCCGGGGTAATGGCCAGCCATTATTTGTAGTTATCCACTCGTGACATGCCACACTTACGTATTTTACGGCAGTAATTACTTGTTTAATTGATCTCTTAGGACCTTTAATTTGAACTTGGCCAGTATCAGTCTCCTTTACCTTGATTGGTTAACATAGTAGACGTATTACCTTATTAAGATGGTCTGCCTCTTGGCTACTACCTTTCATTATTATTATTATTAGTAGTAGTAATAGTAGTAGTAGTAGTAGTAGTAATAGTAGTAGTAGTAGTAATAGTAGTAGTAGTAGTAGTAGTAATAGTAGTAGTAGTAGTACATAACATAAGAAAGGAGGAACACTGCAGCAGGCCTGTTGGCCCATACTAGGCAGGTCCTTTACAATCCATCCCATTAACAAAACATTTGCCCAACCCAATTTTCAATGCTACCCAAGAAATAAGCTCTGATATCTCTATCCACTCATTTGCAAGTCCCACTCAAATCCAACCCCTCTCACTCATATATTTATCCAACCTAAATTTTAAACTACCCGGAGTCCTAGCCTCAATAACCCAACTAGGCAAACTGTTCCACTCATCAGCTACCCTATTTCCAAACCAATACCTTCCTATGCCCTTTCTAAATCTAAACTTGTCAAATTTGTCTAATTTGTCTAGTAATAGTAGTTTTATTGACTAATAAGACACTTTTGGAACATTTGGGAATCTTCATTAATTAAAGGTTTCGGTAGCCAGTAGCTTCTTCAGTCATATACAGAGAAGAAGTGTGGAAGAAAATGAGTTTCAGGTAATCTGTCCCTCAGCCTGGAGTCGACTCCAGATTGAGGGACTGATTACCTCAAACTCCCTCTCATCTTCACCATTCTTTTCTGTATAAGACTGATGAAGCCGCTGTGTGGCGAAACGTTTCCTTAATAAAGATACCAAAATGTTGCAAATGTGCCTTATTTAATCATCAAGGAATCAGGCTAACAGGGGGGTGCCAGTTTACTGCCCGTCCCTTACCATCGCTCTAAGGCCGTAAATCCATAAATACTGCTAGTTGAATTAATTGCCTGACCCGCCCAAGTATATATGACTAACGTGTGATTGGGCTGCATTTTGATGGACGTTAATCACCTGTTGTTTGAGTTAATATTGTGCCGTAATTAGTTTGGTGTTTAGTTGAATGCTAATTGACCTTTTTTGTTTACTTCCTGATTAGTCATAGTCGCGAAAGTCATGAGTTGGATTAATGGGTATTTTGACTTATGGTAATTCATGATAAAGTTGTTAATTGCTGCATAAATACTCTGATACCTTAAATCAGTGACCAGGAACTATACGCTGGCACGAACTCAATACGCACGCGCGCGCGCGCGCGCGCACACACACACACACACACACACACACACACACACACACACACACACACACACACACACACACACACACACACACACACACACACACACACACACACACATACACACACACGAGCGATAAAGAACCAATGTGGGAAAATGACAGGGTGGACTCTGAGAAGTTTCAAGACAAGAAAAGGCAGTGATAATGACGGTACTTGTTAGATGAGAACATTCATCAAGGCACCAGAGACATCACTGCTGGAAAATATACAAAGGTCGTGTACTGCCACTATACACTCAATAGAACATCAAATTTATTGAGAAAACTTGGAGACAATAATGTTCTGTGTGGATAGGAGAGGAGAGAGATATTTGAGGGTCTGGGCCCTAGCCTGTACACTATTATAACTCTCCGAGGTGGACAATATAGCAGAATGTGCGAAATAAATCCACTGAATAAGAGGAAGGGAGCTTTGACATAACGAGTTAACACTGTTCAACATCAGTGGTCCAAGACTGTTACATATATAACCAGCGGATATCAGAAATATTGCCGCATTAAAGACGAAAGTTTCAGTAAGAAGCCAGACATCTTCCCACTGCAAGTGCTTGATGAGCCGGGTTCTGATAGCTGTGTGCACCTGCAGGCCGCTAGCACAAACAGCCTGGTTGACCAGATGGTCAACAGGAAAGCCTCACCTAGGGCCGGGCTGCGTAAGTAGAACCCTCAAAAACTGTCACAGGCAAAAGCTGAGGTATCTATCACTATGAAGAGTTATCAACGTGACTTTTACTAAGCTTACCACTAGAGGGTAAACACCTGATCTCTGATATGACCATTTAGAGAACAACATCCACTGTGCTGACTCTGACAACTCTGTTGCCAAGAATTGTGTTGAGGTTACCAAATTATTGCTTAGAAATTGTGACTCAGGAACCCTTAATAACACGATTGCAATCAAACCACAGAACGGGTGAGGCTTAAATGGTTAACGCTCTCGCCTCAGGTTTAGGACTCACTTGCCATGGGTTCAAACCTCACCCGTTCGCTGATTTTCTTAGAAATTAAATTGTCCATCACAAAACTTTAAGTTGAAACAGATGCAATTAGATTTTATTGAACAATACGCCTCTATAATTTACCACCATACTAGCTGTCGCCTACCATTGTAGGGTGATCCCAAAATATAGAAGACATATACCATCATTCGTTCAGTAGCTGTCTTGATGGAGATATTAAAAAGCTGCCGAGAGATTGTGAAAAAGAGACGACTGTAGAGAAGCCCTTTTATTTGTACAGCTGTATGACCCTTTCGAGTTTACCACTTAATATTATTATTATTATTATTATTATTATTATTATTATTATTATTTGTGCATAGTTTCTCCCAGGATATGGGCTATTTTTTTAGGCAGATAGCAGATATGAGAGAGACTGTTTAGAAGTCAGAGGGTAAAGTGTAAGTCGAAAGTGCACTGCAGGAGATCCACTGACTCGTACGAAGTTGACTCTGCTAAAAATGGTATATAGTACCGACCACCACCACCACTGGTTGTGTGTTGGAGGCTGGCTCATCTCCCTCACTCAGTCCCTTCCTCACTCCACCACCACCACTGGCTGTATTTCAGGCTGGCTCACCTCCCTCCCTCCACCACTGGCCAGTGTTGGAGACTGGCTCACCTAACTCCTTCCAGCACTGACGAATGTTGGAGGCTGCCTCACCTCCTCTTCACAACTGACCGTTAGAGACTGGCTCAAATCCCTCCCTCCACCAATGACCAGTGCTGGAGGTTGCTGACCTCCCTCCCTCCACCGCTGACCAGTGTTGGAGGCTGGCTCACCTCCCTCCCTCCACCATTGACAACTGTTGGAGGCTACCTTACCTCCGTTCCGCCACTGACCAGTGTTGGAGACTAGGTCACATACCTCACTCCAACACTGACCAGTGTTGGAAGATGACTTACCTCCTTCCCTCCCTCCAACACTGATACTCATTCTCGTCTCAATCTCAAGACACCCACCTTACACTGTACAGACGTGTTCAGACACCCACCTTACACTGTACAGACGTGTTCAGACACCCACCTTACACTGTACAGACGTGTTCAGACACCCACCTTACACTGTACAGACGTGTTCAGACACCCACCTTACACTGTACAGACGTGTTCAGACACCCACCTTACACTGTACAGACGTGTTCAGACACCCACCTTACACTGTACAGACGTGTTCAGACATTCACCTTACACTGTACAGACGTGTTCAGACACCCACCTTACACTGTACAGACGTGTTCAGACACCCGCCTTACACTGTACAGACGTGTTCAGACACCCGCCTTACACTGTACAGACGTGTTCAGACACCCACCTTACACTGTACAGACGTGTTCAGACACCCACCTTACACTGTACAGACGTGTTCAGGCACCCACCTTAAACTGTACAGACATGTTCAGACACCCGCCTTACACTGTACAGACGTGCTCAGACACCCACCTTACACTGTACAGACGTGTTCAGACACCCGCCTTACACTGCACAGACGTGCTCAGACACCTACCTTACACTGTACAGACGTGTTCAGGCACCAACCTTACACTATACAGACGTGTTCAGACACCCGCCTTACACTGTAAAGACGTGTTCAGACACCCGCCTTACATTGTACAAACGTGTTCCGACACCCACCTTACACTGTACAGACGTGCTCAGACACCCGCCTTACACTGTACAGACGTGTTCAGACACCCACCTTACACTGTACAGACGTGTTCAGACACCCACCTTAAACTGTACAGACGTGTTCAGACACCCACCTTACACTGTACAGACGTGTTCAGACACCCACCTTACACTGTACAGACGTGTTCAGACACCCACCTTACACTGTACAGACGTGCTCAGACACCCACCTTACACTGTACAGACGTGTTCAGACACCCACCTTACACTGTACAGAAGTGTTCAGACACCCGCCTTACACTGTACAGACCTGTTCAGACACCCACCTTACACTGTACAGACGTATTCAGACACCCACCTTACACTGTACAGATGTGTTCAAACACAAATGTTACACTGTACAGACTTGTTCAGACACCCACGTTACACTGTATAGACGTGTTCAGTCACCCACCTTACACTGTACAGACGTGTTCAGACGCGCACCTTACACTGTACAGACGTGTTCAGACACCCACGTTAGTCTGTACAGACGTGTTCAGACACCCACCTTACACTGTACAGACGTGTTCAGGCCCCCATCTTATACTGTTTAGACGTGTTCAGATACCCACCTTAAACTGTACACACGTGTTCAGACACCCTTTTTTACACTGTACACACGTGTTCAAACACCCACCTTACGCTGTACAGACGTTTTTAGACACCCATCTTTCACTGTACAGACGTGTTCAGACACCCACCTTAAACTGTACAGACGTGTTCAGCCACCCACCTTGCACTGTACAGACGTGTTCAGACACCCATCTTACTCTGTACAGTCGTGTTCAGACACCCACCTTACGCTGTACAGACGTGTTCAGACACCCACCTTACACTGTACAGTCGTGTTCAGTCACCCACGTTACACTGTATAGACGTGTTCAGACACCCACCTTACACTGTACAGACGTGTTCAGACACCCACCTTAAACTGGACAGACGTGTTCACTCACCCACCTTACGCTGTACAGACGTGTTCAGGCACCCACTTTACACTGTACAGACGTGTTCAGGCACCCACTTTACACTGTACAGACGTGTTCAGACACCCATCTTACAGTGTACAGACATTTTCAGACACCCACCTTACACTGTACAGACGTGTTCAGACACCCAACTTACACTGTACAGACGTGTTCAGGCACTCACCTTACACTGTACAGATGTGTTCAGACACCCACCTTACACTGTACAGACGTGTTCAGACTCCCACCCACACTGTACAGACGTGTTCAGGCACCCACCTTACACTGTACAGACGTGTTCAGACACCCACCTTAAACTATAGACTTGTTCAGACACCCTCCTTACACTACACAGACGTGTTCAGACACCCAACTTACACTGTACAGATGTGTTCAGACACCCACCTTACACTGTACAGATGTGTTCAGACACCCACCTTACACTGTACAGACGTGTTCAGACACCCACCTTACACTGTACAGATGTGTTCAGACACCCACCTTACACTGTACAGACGTGTTCAGATACCCGCCTTACACTGTACAGAGGTGTTCAGACACCCCCCTTACACTGTACAGACGTTTTCAGACACCCACCTTAAACTGTACAGACGTGTTCAGACACCCACCTTACACTGTACAGACGTGTTCAGACACCCACCTTACTCTGTACATACGTGTTCAGACACCCACCTTACGCTGTACAGACGTGTTCAGGCACCCACCTTACGCTGTACAGACGTGTCAGACACCCACCTTACACTGTGCAGACGTGTTCAGACACCCACCTTACACTGTACAGACCTTTTCAGACACCCACCTTACACTGTACAGATGTGTTCAGACACCCAGCTTACACTGTACAGACGTATTCAGAAACCCACCTTACACTGTACAGACGTATTCGGACACCCACCTTAAACTGTACAGACGTGTTCAGACACCCACCTTACACTGTACAGACGTGCTCAGACACCCACCTTACACTGTACAGACGTGTTTAGACACCCACGTTACACTGTACAGACGTGTTCAGACACCCACCTTACACTGTAAAAACGTGTTCAGACTCCCGCCTTACACTGTACAGACGTGTTGAGACACCCACCTTACACTGTACACACGTGTTCAGACAACCACCTTACACTGTAAAGACGTGTTCAAACACCCACCTTACACTGTACAGACGTGTTCAGACTCCCACCTTACACTGTACAGACGTGTTCAGACACCCACCTTACACTGTTCAGACGAGTTGAGACACCCACTTTACACTATACAGACGTGTTCAGACACCCTCTTTAAACTGTCCTGACACTGTACAGACGTGTTCAGACTCCCACCTTGCACTGTACAGACGTGTTGAGACACCCACCTTACACTGTACAGACGTGTTCAGACCACCACCTTACACTGTACAGACGTGTTCAGATACCCACTTTACACTGTACAGACGTGTTCAGGCACCCACCTTACACTGTACAGACGTGTTCAGGCACCCACCTTAAACTGTGCAGACGTGTTCAGACACCCACCTTACTCTGTACAGATGTGTTCAGACACCCACCTTACACTGTACTGACGTGTTCAGTCACCCACCTTACACTGTACAGACGTGTTCAGACCTTCACCTTACACTGTACAGACGTGTTCAGGCACCCACCTTACACTGTATAGACGTATTCAGACACCCACCTTACACTGTACAGACGTGTTCAGGCACCCACCTTACACTGTAGAGACGTGTTCAGACACACACCTTAAACTGTACAGACGTGTTCAGACACCCACCTTACACTGTTCAGACGTGTTCTGACACCCGCCTTACACTGTACAGACGTGTTCAGACACCCACCTTACACTGTACAGACGTATTCAGACACCCACCTTACACTGTACAGACGTATTGAGACACCCACCTTACACTGTACA
The DNA here is from genome assembly GCF_038502225.1 of Cherax quadricarinatus. Taxonomy (NCBI): domain Eukaryota; kingdom Metazoa; phylum Arthropoda; class Malacostraca; order Decapoda; family Parastacidae; genus Cherax; species Cherax quadricarinatus. The sequence continues at coordinate 14,605,629 of NC_091358.1, read as the reverse complement.
GACGTGTTCAGACACCCACCTTTCACTGTTCAAACGTGTTCAGACACCCACCTTACACTGTACACACGTGTTCAGACACCCACCTTACACTGTACAGACGTGTTCAGACACCCACCTTACACTGTACTGACGTGTTCAGACACCCACCTTACACTGTACAGACGTGTTCAGACACCCACCCTACACTGTACAGATTTGCTCAGACACCCACCTAACACTGTACAGGCGTGCGCAGACACCCGCCTTACACTGTACAGACGTGCTGAGACACCCGCCTTTCACTGTACAGACGTGATCAAGCACCCGACTTACACTGTACAGACGTGCTCAGACACCCACCTTACACTGTACAGACGTGCTCAGAGAACCGCCTTTCACTGTACAGACGTGCTGAGACACCCGCCTTACACTGTACAGACGTGCTGAGACACCCGCCTTTCACTGTACAGACGTGCTCAAGCCCCCGCCTTACACTGTACAGACGTGTTCAGACACCCACCTTACACTGTACAGACGTGTTCAGACACCCACCTTAACACTGGACAGTCGTGTTCAGACGTCTACCTTACACTGTACAGACGTGTTCAGACACCCACCTTACACTGTACAGACGTGTTCAGAGACCCGCCTTACACTGTACAGACGTTCAGACACCCACCTTACACTGTACAGACGTGTTCAGACACCCACCTTAACACTGGACAGACGTGTTCAGACACCTACCTTACACTGTACAGACGTGTTCAGACACCCACCCTACACATAAGAACATAAGAACATAAGAACGAAGGAACACTGCAGAAGGCCTACTGGCCCATGCGAGGCAGGTCCAAGTCCCTACCGGCTTAAGCCAATGCACCCAACCTAGTCAGGTCAGGTCACATTGACTTAAGGGAGGAACACGGCAACCGACCTGTTAGCACAAGCTGTCAGGTCCAACTCACACCCACCCACATCTACTCATGTATTTATCCAACCTATTTTTAAAGCTACACAACGTTCTGGCCTCTATAACGGTACTTGGGAGTTTGTTCCACTCATCCACAACTCTATTACCAAACCAGTACTTTCCTATATCCCTCCTGAATCTGAATTTTTCCAACTTAAAACCATTGCTGCGAGTCCTGTCTAGGCTAGATATTTTCAGCACACTATTTACATCCCCTTTATTTATTCCTGTCTTCCACTTATAAACCTCAATCATATCCCCCCTAATTCTACGTCTTTCTAGAGAGTGCAGTTTCAGGGCCCTTAGTCTATCCTCATAGGGAAGGTTTCTGATACATGGGATCATCTTTGTCATCCTCCTTTGTACATTTTCCAGAGAATTTATATCCATTCTGTAATACGGTGACCAAAACTGTGCAGCATAATCTAAATGAGGCCTAACCAAGGATGTATAGAGTTGAAGAACAACCTGAGGACTCCTATTATTTATGCTTCTTGATATGAAGCCAAGGATTCTATTAGCTTTATTGCGAACACTTATGCACTGTTGTCTTGGTTTCAGATTACTGCTAACCAGAACTCCTAAATCTTTTTCGCAATCCGTAATATTAAGATCTACATTATTTAGTTTATATGTGGCATGGTTATTGTCCTGTCCAACATTTAGAACTTTGCATTTGTCTATATTAAACTGCATCTGCCACTTCTCCGACCACTGCATCAGTCTATTCAAATCCTCCTGGAGTGCTCGAATGTCCTCGTCAGAATGAATTCGACGGCCTATTTTGGTGTCATCGGCAAACTTGCCGATGTCGCTCTTTATGCCCTCATCTATGTCGTTTATGTAGATTGTGAACAGCAGGGGGCCCAACACTGACCCCTGTGGAACACCGCTCGTGACGCCTCCCCACTCTGACTTCTCCCCATTTATGCAAACTCTCTGCTGCCTATTTGTCAACCATGCCTCTATCCAGGAAAAAATTTCTCCTCCTATTCCATGTGCTTTAATTTTCCTCAATAGTCTCTGATGTGGGACCCTGTCAAAAGCCTTACTGAAGTCCATATACACAATATCATATTCATTACCATGATCTACCTCCTCAAATACCTTAGTGAAAAAAGTTAATAAATTCGTAAGGCAGGAACGCCCCTTTGTAAAACCATGCTGAGATTCGTTGATTAATTTATGCTTTTCAAGGTGGCTACGAACTGCCTCGGCAATTATTGATTCCATAAATTTTCCCACTATGGAGGTTAGGCTTATTGGTCTATAGTTCGAAGCTAAGGACCTGTCACCTGTTTTGAAAATAGGTATCACATTTGCCATTTTCCACTTATCTGGCACCATGCCAGTTTGTAGTGATATGTTGAAAAGATTAGCCAAAGGTGTGCTAAGCTCCTCTTTACATTCCTTTAGAACCCTTGCATACAGTTCATCAGGGCCTGGGGATTTGTTAGGTTTTAATTTATCTATTTGCCTAAGGACCATGTCACTTGTGACCCTAATAGTGCACAGTTTATTATCGTCCTGTTCTACATAATTTATCATTACTGGAATATCGCTGGTATCCTCCTGTGTAAAAACTGAGAGGAAGTATGTGTTAAAAATTCTACACATTTCCTTATCACTGTCAGTGAGCTGACCCGAGGAACTTTTGAGTGGGCCTATCTTGTCCCTGATCTTACTTCTGTATACCTGAAAGAATCCTTTTGGGTTAGTCTTCGATTCTCTTGCAACTTTAACCTCATAATCTCTTTTTGCTTTTCTAATTCCCTTTTTTATTTCTCTCTTTAACTGAATATATCGATTTCTTAATTGCCCCTCTCCTCTTTTGATTTGCCTATATATGCCTCTCTTTTGACCAATCAGATATTTTAATCTATTGTTCATCCATTTAGGATCATTTTTGTTTGATCTGATTTCCCTATTTGGAACATAATTTGACTGAGCAGCTAGAACTATGCCCTGGAAAGCATCATATCGGCAACCATCACCACCTACCTGACCCCTAGTCAGGTCATTCCAGTTCAGCCCACCTAAGTAATTTTTCAGTCCTATGAAATCAGCCAAGCGAAAGTCAGGGACGGAGACTTGATTGCCATTATTAGGGGAATTCCATGATATGTTAAAACTGAGTGATTTGTGATCACTCTCCCCAAGCTCATCATTAACCTCAAGATTATTAATTAGTGTTTCCCTACTGGCAAGAACCAAGTCAAGGAGGTTATTTCCCCTAGTTGGCTCTGTCACAAACTGTTTTAAAAAACAATCCTGGATCGTATCAAGAAAGTCACCCGACTCTAAATTTCCTGTCAAATTGCTCCAGTCAATCTGTCTATAGTTGAAATCTCCCATTAGCACAACATTTTCGTATGTAGATGCCTTACGAATTTCGTCCCATAGAAGTTTACTGCACTCCCTATCAAGATTTGGGGCCCTGTAAATCACACCCAAAATTAGTTTTTCTCGGCCCTCGAGAAGCTGTAACCAAACAGATTCAGTGGCTGACGCTTCTAATTTAATATCTTGTATAACACAACAATTTAAATTGTCTCTGACATACATCGCTACTCCACCACCTTTCCTGTTGACCCTGTCAGTGTGGAATAATTTATAGCCTTGTATGTGACATTCAGAGGGCATCTCTCTATCTTTCAGATTGAGCCAGGTCTCTGTTATAGCAATAATATCTATGTTTCCTGCACTTGCAATTAATCTTAGCTCATCTATCTTATTTCTAACACTCCTGCTATTAGTATAGTAAACCTTAAGGGAGCTAGTCCCTTGCTGCCCTCTGCTGTCCCCCTTTGTTTGCTGACCTGTTCTATTGTCTTTATTTATAACTTCATGCTGAATGCCTTTTATACATTTACTGTTTCCAACCCTAGTGTTGCAACCTGCTTGTTTCCCACACACACCCATACCTCTATCTTCCATCAGTTTAAAATCATAGGCATTTCACCAATGGCCTTCTCAATCGAGTCTGCAAGTGCTACCACCCCTGCCCCAGAGAGATGAACCCCATCCCTTGCATACATATCATGTTTGCCATAAAAGTTGTTCCAGTTGTCAATGAATGGGATTGCATGTTCCTTGCAGTATCTGTCTAGCCAGCAATTTACACCAATTGCCCTAGACAACCATTCATTTCCTACTCCCCTTCTAGGCAAGATGCTACATATGATTGGGATCCCTCCCTTAGACTTAATGAAATCTATAGCTGACCTGTACTTATCTAGCAGCTCTTCTCTCCTACCCTTCCCAATATCATTTCCACCAGCACTGAGACAGATAATGGGCTTGTTCCCATTACCTGACATGATATTATCCAGTCTGTTGACAATGTCCCCAACACCAGCTCCAGGGAAGCACACTCTATCTCTCATCTTCTTATTCCTATTACAAAAAGCACGATCAACATATCTTACCTGAGAGTCACCAACCACAAGAATGCGCTTACCTTCATTAGCAGGGGCAGTAGTACCCTTACCTTCACTGGCCACTGAAGTACATTCATCCTGGAGAACAGAGAAGCGATTTCCTACCTTCAGATCTGCACTCTTAACTTTCCTTACTCTGATGCGCCTCCCATTACTGTGAACAACTCGCCACTTGTAGCAGGTGCTGGGCTGCACCTCACTGCTGGTAGCCGTTGCTACCACCCCACCTACAGCCTCCTCACAGTGAGAGACAGACTGCACCTCACTGCTAGAAGCCTCATTCCCCACATCTCCAACCACCTCACACTCTCTCCCAGGCCCATTGAGGTGGACCTTCAGCCTCCTAATCTCCTCCTGGAGAAGCAAGACCTCCTCCTTCAACTCTCCAACCTCAGCTTTTAAAACACTGTAGAAGCAAGCCATGCTTTGTAACCGTCCACGCTAATCCCCAAGCAGCTCAGCTCAGACACCCACCTTACACTGTACAGATGTGTTCAGACACCCGCCTTATACTGCACAGACGTGTTCAGACACCCTCCTTACACTGTACAGACGTTTTCAGACACCCACCTTTCACTGTACAGACGTGTTCAGACACCCACCTTGCAGTATACAGACGTGTTCACACACCCAGCTTACACTGTACAGACCTTTTGGACACCCACCTTACACTGTACAAACGTGTTCAGACACCCGCTTTAGAATGTACAGACATGTTGAGACACCTACCCTACACTGTACAGAATTGCTCAGACACCCACCTAACACTGTACAGACGTGTTCAGACACCCATCTTGCACTGCACAGACGTGTTCAGACACCCACCTTACACTGCACAGACGTGTTCAGACACCCGCCTTACACTGTACAGACGTGTTCAGACACCCTCCTTACACTGCACAGACGTGTTCAGACACCCACCTTACACTGTACAGACGTGTTCAGACACCCACCTTACACTGTACAGACGTGTTCGTACACCCACCTTACACTGTACAGATGTTTTCAGACACCCACCTTACACTGTACAGACCTGTTTAGACACCCACCTTAAACTGTACAGACGTGTTCAGACTCCCACCTTACACTGTACGGACGTGTTCAGACACCCTCCTTACACTGTACAGACGTGTTTAGACACCCACCTTACACTGTCCAGACGTGTTTAGACACCCGCTTTAGAATGTACAGACATGTTCAGACACCCACCCTACACTGTACAGAATTGCTCAGACACCCACCTAACACTGTACAGGCGTGCGCAGACATCCGCCTTACACTCTACAGACGTGCTGAGACACCCGCCTTTCACTGTACAGACGTGATCAAGCACCCGCCTTACACTGTACAGACGTGCTCAGGCACCCACCTTACACTGTACAGACGTGCTCAGAGAACCGCCTTTCACTGTACAGACGTGCTGAGACACCCGCCTTACACTGTACAGACGTGCTGAGACACCCGCCTTTCACTGTACAGAAGTGCTCAAGCCCCCGCCTTACACTGTACAGACGTGTTCAGACACCCACCTTACACTGTACAGACGTGTTCAGACACCCACCTTAACACTGGACAGTCGTGTTCAGACGCCTACCTTACACTGTACAGACGTGTTCAGACACCCACCTTACACTGTACAGACGTGTTCAGAGACCCGCCTTACACTGTACAGACGTGTTCAGACACCCACCTTACACTGTACAGACGTGTTCAGACACCCACCTTAACACTGGACAGACGTGTTCAGACACCTACCTTACACTGTACAGACGTGTTCAGACACCCACCCTACACTGTACAGACGTGTTCAGAGACCCGCCTTACACTGTACAGACGTGTTCAGACACCCACCTTACACTGTACAGATGTTTTCGGATACCCGCTGTACACTGTACAGACGTGTTGAGACACCCGCCTTACACTGTACAGACGTGTTCAGACACCCTCCTTACACTGTACAGACGTGTTCAGACACCCACCTTACACTGTACAGATGTGTTCAGACACCCGCCTTATACTGCACAGACGTGTTCAGACACCCTCCTTACACTGTACAGACGTTTTCAGACACCCACCTTTCACTGTACAGACGTGTTCAGACACCCACCTTGCAGTATACAGACGTGTTCAGACACCCACCTTGCAGTATACAGACGTGTTCACACACCCAGCTTACACTGTACAGACCTGTTTGGACACCCACCTTACACTGTACAAACGTGTTCAGACACCCGCTTTAGAATGTACAGACATGTTCAGACACCCACCTTACACTGTCCAGACGTGTTTAGACACCCGCTTTAGAATGTACAGACATGTTCAGACACCCACCCTACACTGTACTGAATTGCTCAGACACCCACCTAACACTGTACAGGCTTGCGCAGACATCCGCCTTACACTGTACAGACGTGCTGAGACACCCGCCTTTCACTGTACAGACGTGCTCAAGCACCCGCCTTACACTGTACAGACGTGCTCAGACACCCGCCTTACACTGTACAGACGTGCTGAGACACCCGCCTTACACTGTACAAACGTGTTCAGACACCCACCTTACACTGTACAGACGTGTTTAGACACCCGCTTTAGAATGTACAGACATGTTGAGACACCTACCCTACACTGTACAGAATTGCTCAGACACCCACCTAACACTGTACAGGCGTGCGCAGGCACCCGCCTTACACTGTACAGACGTGCTCTGACACCCACCGTACACTGTACAGACGTGCTGAGACACCCGCCTTTCACTGTACAGACGTGTTCAGACACCCACCTTACACTGTACATACGTGTTCAGACACCCACCTTACACTGTACAGACGTGTTCAGACACCCACCTTACACTGTACAGACGTGTTCATACACCCACCTTACACTGTACAGATGTTTTCAGACACCCACCTTACACTGTACAGACCTGTTTAGACACCCACCTTAAACTGTACAGACGTGTTCAGACTCCCACCTTACACTATACGGACGTGTTCAGACACCCTCCTTACACTGTACAGACGTGTTTAGACACCCACCTTACACTGTCCAGACGTGTTTAGACACCCGCTTTAGAATGTACAGACATGTTCAGACACCCACCCTACACTGTACAGAATTGCTCAGACACCCACCTTACACTGTACAGACGTGTTCAGACACCCACCTTACACTGTACAGACGTGTTCAGGCACCCACCTTACACTGTACAGACGTGTTCAGACACCCACCTTACACTGTACAGACGTGTTCGGACACCCACCTTACATTGTACAGACGTGTTCAGACACCCACCTTACACTGTACAGACGTGTTCAGGCACACACTGTACATACGTGTTCAGACGCCCACCTTACACTGAACGGACGTGTTCAGACACCCGCCTTACACTGTACAGACGTGTTCAGACACTCACCTTACACTGTACAGACGTGTTCAGACACCCACCTTACGCTGTACATACATGTTCATACACCCACCTTACACTGTACAGACGTGTTCAGACACCCACCTTACGCTGTACATACATGTTCAGACACCCGCCTTACACTGTACAGACGTGTTCAGACACCCACCTTACGCTGTACATACATGTTCAGACACCCACCTTACACTGTAGAGACGTGTTCAGACACCCGCCTTACACTGGACAGACGTGTTCAGACACGCGCCTTACACTGGACAGACGTGTTCAGACACCTACCTTACACTGTACAGACGTGTTCAGACACCCGCCTTACACTGTACAGACGTGTTCAGACACCTACCTTACACTGTACAGACGTGTTCAGACACCCGCCTTACACTGTACAGACGTGTTCAGACACCTACCTTACACTGTACAGACGTGTTCAGACTCCCACCTTACACTGTTCAGACGTGTTCAGACACCCGCCTTACACTGTACAGACGTGTTCAGACACCCACCTTACACTGTACAGACGTGTTCAGACACCCACCTTACAGTGTACAGACGTGTTCACACACCCAGCTTACACTGTACAGACCTGTTTGGACACCCACCTTAAACTGTACAGACGTGTTCAGACTCCCACCTTACACTGTACAGACGTGTTCAGACACCCACCTTACACTGTACAGACGTGTTTAGACACCCGCTTTAGAATGTACAGACATGTTCAGACACCCACCCTACACTGTACAGAATTGCTCAGACACCCACTTAACACTGTACAGACGTGCTGAGACACCCGTCGTTCACTGTACGGACTTGCTCAGACACCCACCTTACACTGTACAGACGTGCTCAGAGAACCGCCTTTCACTGTACAGACGTGCTGAGACACCCGCCTTACACTGTATAGACGTGCTCAGACACCCGCCTTACACTGTACAGACGTGCTGAGACACCCACCTTACACTGTACAGACGTGCTCAGACACCCGCCTTACACTGTACAGACGTGCTGAGACACCCGCCTTACACTGTACAGACGTGCTCAGACACCCGCCTTACACTGTACAGACGTGCTGAGACACCCACCTTACACTGTACAGACGTGTTTAGACACCCGCCTTACCCTGTACAGACGTAGTCAGACACCCGCCTTACTCGGCAGAGACATGTTTATGCACCCGCCTTACACTGTACAGACGTGCTCAGACACCCGCCTTACACTGTACAGACGTGCTCAGACACCCGCCTTACACTGTACAGACGTGCTCAGACACCCGCCTTACACTGTACAGACGTGCTCAGACACCCGCCTTACACTGTACTGACGTGCTCAGACACCCGCCTTACACTGTACAGACGTGCTCAGACACCCGCCTTACACTGTACAGACGTGCTCAGACACCCGCCTTACACTGTACACACTTGCTCAGACACCCACCTTACGTTGTACAGACGTACTGAAACACCCACCTTACCCTGGACAGATGTTACCTGGAGGTTATTCCGGGGATCAACACCCCCGTGGCCCGGTCCATGACCAGGCCTCCCGATGGATCAGGGCCTGATCAACTAGGCTGTTACTGCTGGCCGCACGCAGTCCAACGTACGAGCCACAACCCGTCTGATCCGGCACTGACTTTAGGTATCTGTCCAGCTCTCTCTTGAAGGCAGCCAGGGATTTTTTGGCAATTCCCCTGATGCTTGATGGGAGGCTGTTGAACAGTCTTGGGCCCCGGACACTTATGGTGTTTTCCCTTAGTGTACCAATGGCGCCCCTAATTTTTATTGGGGGCATTTTGCATCGCCTGCCCAGTCTTTTACTTTTGTAGGGAGTTATTTCTGTGTGCAGATTTGTGACCATTCTTTCCAGGATTTTCCAAGTGTAGATTATGATATATCTCTCCCTCCTGCGTTCCAACGAGTACAAGTCAAGTGCTTCCAAGCGTTCCCAGTAGTTAAGGTGCTTGACAGAACTTATACGTGCAGTAAAAGTTCTCTGTACACTCTCTATATCTGCAATTTCACCTGCTTTGAATGGAGATGTTAATGTACGTGCACAGACACCCACCTTACACTGTGCAGACTTGCTCTGACACCCACCTTACACTAAAGAGACGTGCTCAGACACCTACCTTACACTGTACATACTTGCTCAGACATCCACCTTTCACTGTACAGACGTGCAGTGTAAGGTGATCAAATGTATAAATTACTTTTGCTCACATGCAGACTCCAAGGAAGAACTATGCAGTATTGTAGCATCGCTTGTAAAGAAGCTACAACCGTCAGTGATGTCAAAGAAATAAGCAAATTTCTGAGATCACAGTGTGATTTTTGTGTACAGTGAGGCTGACATAACTGTAAGAGCAGTCGACTCTGACGTCCGGATGGCAGTCATGCACTGAACCACAGTCCAGGAATGGTGGGAACTATATTCTTCGAGAAATTATAAAGAAAATATAAACAAACACTTGCTTGTCTTTAATAACCCTATGAAGTCTAGACGCAGAAGCCAACACAGTCATTAAAAGTCAAGGACACAGCTCGACTTAACAAGGGTGGCAGTAATGCAGTTCCAAATATTTATAGATCGATTTCACTAACATTCTACATTATCAAAGTCTTTGACGGAGTTTTAAGAAGCAAGGTTTATAATGCTTTATAATCTCATGGATTCATACCAGTTGCACAACCCAGGGCAACATGGGTTGAGTGCAGGTCACTTCTGTGTTTCTCAGTGTTGCACAACCCAGGGCAACATGGGTTGAGTGCAGGTCACTTCTGTGTTTCTCAGTGTTGCACAACCCAGGGCAACATGGGTTGAGTGCAGGTCACTTCTGTGTTTCTCAGTGTTGCACAACCCAGGGCAACATGGGTTGAGTGCAGGTCACTTCTGTGTTTCTCAGTGTTGCACAACCCAGGGCAACATGGGTTGAGTGCAGGTCACTTCTGTGTTTCTCAGTGTTGCACAACCCAGGGCAACATGGGTTGAGTGCAGGTCACTTCTGTGTTTCTCAGTGTTGCACAACCCAGGGCAACATGGGTTGAGTGCAGGTCACTTCTGTGTTTCTCAGTGTTGCACAACCCAGGGCAACATGGGTTGAGTGCAGGTCACTTCTGTGTTTCTCAGTGTTGCACAACCCAGGGCAACATGGGTTGAGTGCAGGTCACTTCTGTGTTTCTCAGTGTTGCACAACCCAGGGCAACATGGGTTGAGTGCAGGTCACTTCTGTGTTTCTCAGTGTTGCACAACCCAGGGCAACATGGGTTGAGTGCAGGTCACTTCTGTGTTTCTCAGTGTTGCACAACCCAGGGCAACATGGGTTGAGTGCAGGTCACTTCTGTGTTTCTCAGTGTTGCACAACCCAGGGCAACATGGGTTGAGTGCAGGTCACTTCTGTGTTTCTCAGTGGACCATTACTACATGGTCCTTCAAGTATCGCAAGAAAAGCAAAATACAGCTGTACACAAACTTTGAAAGAACCTTCGACTAGTGTAAAAGCACATAAAACGCATGCAAAAGGAATATCTAAAACGCTGCGCAGTATAAATTTTAGTTTTCCAATAAATCGGATAGAGAAAAACAAGAACCTGCCACAATGAGAACCTCTGTTCATCAAGGCACAGTACTCACCACAGTCCTCTTTCCCTGTGCTCCTCAAGACACAGTACTCACCACAGTCCTCTTTCCCTGTGTTCCTCAAGGCACAGTACTCACCACAGTCCTCTTTCTCTGTGTTCCTTAAGGCACAGTACTCACCACAGTCCTCTTTTCCTGTGTTTCGTAAGGTACAGTAGTCCTCTTTCCCTGTGTTCTTCAAGGCACAGTGCTTACCACAGTCCTTTTTCTCTTAGGCACCTGTGCAATTCCTGGGTATCTTTATTCTGTAGATGTTTCGCCATCCAGTGGTTTTATCAGTATAATACAGAAGACTGAAGAGGTAATCAATCCCTCAGCCTAGGAGCGGATGTTCAGTGCCGTAGTCTTGATGAATCTGAAGCACTGGCAGGAAGAAGTAGGCTTATATACTGGAGTCAGATGAGATGAAGGCGTTGTCACTGGTAGGTGGGATTCCCCAGTGGAAGGAAATCATGCCCTAAAGGTGGGCCAGTGGTAGTAAGTACTGGTGGAGATGCTTCTACCCTCATATCCGATCTAGAACTGCACTATCCATTGCAGATACTAGACTTAATAAGTGGCATCCATTGATGACACAGGGAAGCTTCAAAATTATATTAACCAAATCTTCCAGTGGGGCACAGAAAACAATTTAAATGATGTTCAGTGGGGAACAGCTGCAGTCACACTAAGAAATGAAAAATAATGAAAAACTGGAATGAAGTATAAAACAAATTCAATCCACTCTGTAGAGTGGAAGAGTAATGTGAGGGAATTAATAAGTCTGAAGATGAGAGTTAAGACACTTGTGCAACATCTGGTTATCTTTATTGTAGACGTTTCGCCATCCAGTGGCTTTATCAATACAGATTCTTGGACTTTATCAATACAGAATCTGTATAGACAAAGCCAATGGATGGCGAAACGTCTACAATAAAGATAACCAGATGTTGCACAAGTGTCTTAACTCTCATCTTGTCGGTATTGTATACCTGTCTTGCACAAGTCTGAATATCTTTTGTTTAAGGATGACGGCAATGTTGCTATTACAGACATAAGGAAATTGATATGCTGGGTAGCCAAGCCAATGATGATACTCTTAACTCACTCAATCTAGACAGGAACATTGCTGCACATTAACACTCTCTTGTAAGGAAGGGAAATTACAGAAATGAAGAATGTACAGAGAACCTTCGCTGCTTGTATACAATCAACCAGGTACCTAAATCTTGGGAATGTGTACAGTACCTTGAACTGTACTCCCTGGAAGGTACGCGAGAAAGATGCTTCATAATTTACATCTGGTAAATTCTGGTGTATCTGGTTCCAGATGTGCATAACGAAATTACTCCTCTCGACGACAAGAGGTTTGGCAGACGGTACAAAAACATTGTTAGTTTAACATATTTATAATGCACTCCATACCTCTCTTATGGGCGGTAGTCAAAAGATTACAGAGGTATACGTGCGGCCCAGTCCCTGGACTGGGCCGCAGTTTTGATAGCTACACAAGTTAGGGAGGTAATGAAATATATGTTTATATCTGGGTAGGTTCGTAATGAGTTATTCATGCAGACATGAATCATGTCACAAAAATATTAACTTATATCCTGGCACTCAAATGTGTCTATGTATCAAAGGTTGATGTCTTAATTGTAACTGATTCTTTATCGTCCATAAATTGCTTTTAACTCCTTAAGTATCAATTGTGTCATGCATGTGTCAGAAGTCAGACACAGGTATGGTAGGATTGTGGACAGTGGAGTCAGACTACACATGTGGATTCCATCTCACATTGGTCTTCTGACGAATTGCCAAAAGCATATGTCTTTAATCTTGGGCTGTTAGTCAGCAGTTTCAGAACAATAATACGAAAAGAACTTCTACTGAACTTCACTGTCTTAAGACTGAGAGAGATTAACATCAGTCAGTCCATCTATAATCATTCTATCATGCAGGAGGAGCCACATGTATGGTGCATCCAACAAAATAAGCCGACTCTTGGATGTCACTACCGTCCGGCTCCGGCTGTTACCAGCATCACCACCACCAGATGATGTAGACAACTAAATGTAAACTTTGCCAGATGAACTATCACACCTTGCGTCATAATGTATTAGAATGCGATAAAATGAATAAATTCAGCGATAACTTACAAATATTCGAGAAATATTAGAGTAGTTTATCCACAGTGGTATACAACCTGCCACTCTGGAAAAATACTCTGACTTTGCTCACTGTAAATAACTTATGACCACTTAAACTTTTTTTACAAGCATACCTTGCTAAAATATAAATAATGCCACTCCGATAAAATCAAACGAGTACACTAGAGAAAAAAGTGTAAAAATAAAAACGGAGACTGTTCAACTCTCCTCATATAAACGAGAAATTACCCACACAGCCTTGGTTGTGTTCCTGATCATCCGCACTGGGGTACACACGTTGAACTGCCTGGGGCTGGTGCTAACAGCCTGGTTGATCAGACCATTCACCAGGAGGCCTGTGGGGCTGCGGGCCACCAATAGCAACAGCTTGGTTGGCCAAGCAAGCACCAGAAAAATTCTGGGAACTTATCAAAGGTAAAGTTGGCTGGTGGCCGCGGGGGGGAGGGGGGGACGGGGGGGGGGACCGGGGAGGGGACTCATAATTATCTTCGGGTAACCCAAAAAAATAATTTTTCATTTTATTTTAAACGTTAAAAATATGACGTGTGGAAATGAGTTTTTTCCAAATAATATTTTCTAATGTTGCATAAATACGTGAATATATCGTGTGGATTAACCTGGGAGAATGTCTTACATAGTGTGAATATACCAGGCTGATTTAACCTGGGAGAATGTCTTACATTGTGTGAATATACCAGGCTGATTTAACCTGGGAGAATGTCTTACATTGTGTGAATATACCAGGCTGATTTAACCTGGGAGAATGTCTTACATTGTGTGGGTATACCAGGCTGATTTAACCTGGGAGAATGTCTTACATTGTGTGGGTATACCAGGCTGATTTAACCTGGGAGAATGTCTTACGTTGTGTGGGTATACCAGGCTGCTTTAACCTGGGAGAATGTCTTACATTGTGTGGGTATGAATATACCAGGCTGATTTAACCTGGGAGAATGTCTTACATTGTGTGAATATACCAGGCTGATTTAACCTGGGAGAATGTCTTACATTGTGTGAATATACCAGGCTGATTTAACCTGGGAGAATGTCTTACATTGTGTGAATATACCAGGCTGATTTAACCTGGGAGAATCTCTTACATTGTGTGGGTATGAATATACTAGGTTAATTTAACCTGGGAGAATGTCTTACATTGTGTGAGTATGAATATACCAGGCTGATTTAACCTGGGAGAATCTCTTACATTGTGTGGGTATGAATATACCAGGCTGATTTAACCTGGGAGAATCTCTTACATTGTGTGGGTATGAATATACTAGGCTAATTTTACCAGGCCAGCGTGTCAGCGCACTGACCTGTGAGTTGTAGAACTCAATTGCCATGGATTCAAACCCCCACCCTTTACCTAATTTGTTTACAATCGTTTTATTACGATTTCGTGAGTCAGAAGTGGTGTTTTCGTAGCTTATAGAGTTGTTGACGTGGCTGCAGGGACAAGGTCGCTTAGTAATATATATTTTCCAGCCAGTCTCTGCTTGGGTATATCACAGTGATCAAGGTAATGATTCGACGACCCATTTTAGCCTCGCATGTTAGTGCTGGTCCAGATGATGAGGAAACACCTCCTGCCTTGTTAGTGAGTGTACTTTGTAGGTGGGTGTACCTTGTAGGTGGGTGTATCTTGTAGGTGGGTGTACCCTGTAGTTAGGAGTGCCTTCTTGTGGGTGTACCTCTTTCTTGCCTTGTAGGTGGGTGTACCTTGTAGGTGGGTGTATCTTGTAGGTGGGTGTACCCTGTAGTTAGGAGTGCCTTCTTGTGGGTGTACCTCTTTCTTGCCTTGTAGGTGGGTGTACCTTTGTAGGTGAGTGTACCTTGTAGGTGGGTGTACCTTGTAGGTAAGTGTACCTTGTAGGTGGGAATACCGCCATGTTTGTGTACCTCTTGCTTTCTAGGTGGGTGTACCTTGTAGGTAGGAGTGCCTTTTTGTGGGTGTACCTCTTGCTTGTAGGTGGGAATACCGTCATGTGGGTGTACCTTGTAGGTGGGAGTACCGTCATGCTGGTGTACCTCTTGCCTTGTAAGTGGGTGCGCCTTGTAGGTGGGAAAAGGTTGGACAAGTGGGTGGGTGGGAATGGTTTGTTTTGAGAAAGACTTGCCTAGGTTGGGCCAGTAAGTCTACTGATTGATAAATTAGACACATGTGCAACAGTTGGGTATCTTTACCGAGGAAACGTTTTGCAACACAGTGGCTTCATCGGTCCTATACAAAGAAGAATGGTGAAGTTTGAGGTAATCAGTCCCTCAGCTTGGAGTTGATGTATAGGTAACTCAATAACGATACAAGATTTTCGCTTAGCAGATTACAATGGGCTTAGAGAACAACTGTCATCTATGGGCCTGGGGTAACGAAGAGAGCTATCAATATGACAGCTTAGTAAATACTATATATTCTGCCCAAAGTACATTTATTCTATATAAAGAAATTAGATCAAATAGAGATGACCCTAAATGGATGAATAATAGGCTGAAATATCTTTTAGGGAAAAAGAAAGGAATTTATAGGCGCATCAAAAGAGGTGAGGGTCATCTTGTGAATCAATATATATAAAGTAAAAGGACACAAGTGCAACTAATGTGACATTTTATTGCGGCAACGTTTCGCTCTCCAGGAGCTTTGTCAAGCCATAACGGCTTGACAAAGCTCCTGAAGAGCGAAACGTTGCCACAATAAAATGTCACATTAGTTGCACTTGTGTCCTTTTACTTTACATATTGTCGGTAATTCTACCAACATTTATATAATCAATATATTGACATAAAGAGGGACGTTAAAAAGGGGATAAGAAAAGCTAAACGGGACAACGAAATTAAAGTTTCTAGAGATTCGAAAACCAACCCAAAAGTTTTTTCTAGGTTTATAGAACAAAAGTTAGAGTTAAGATAAGTTACCCTAAAAATAACTCTGGGCATCTTACTGACAAGGAGATTGAAATGTGCTCGATTTTTAATAATTATTTTCTCTCGGTTTTCACACAGGAAGACACTAGCAATATCCCAGTAATTAATTTTTATAGTGGACCTGAAGAAGATAAACTATATAACATCACAGTCACTAGTGAAATGGTTCTTAAGGAGTGCAAATTTAGGTTGGATAAATACATGAGTGACAGGGGTTGGATTTGAGTGGGACTTGCACATGAGTAGTGGATTTATCAGAGCTTATTGTTAGGGTACAACTAAAGTGGGTTGGGCAAATATTCTGTTAGTGGGTTGAATTTGTGAAGGACTTGCCCAGTATGGGCCAACAGGCCTACTGCAGTGTTCCTCCTTTCTTATGTTCTTATATAAAGGAGTAATTAAGTCTTCTCTATTTATTGTTGGATTTATATGATCGTAACCTCTATGGAGATGCAGCTTGATCGAAATTTTTTAGATTATGCCACCGAAGTGGCTAGTTTATTGTGCACCCCAAATCTATCCTGTGTAGGTAGCACAAGAGCAAATGGATAGAATAGTGGATAATGTTTCCGCCAGTTTCTGGTTCAGGAAGACTCCAGTGGGTCCCACTTGTGGAGTCTCCTTCTAGGAGTGGATAAAGAATTATATTCTCAAGCCTCGTGTAATGACACATACAGTGAACCTTGCAACAAAGGATTACAGCGTGACAGAAGACTGAATCCCTGGTTTAACTCTCCAGGTTCTTGCACCAGACTTGCGAAATGTTGAAAACCAGAATTCTTCAAAACTAGTCCAATCTTTGGACGAAGACCTACTTAGACTATTGGATGGTTCCACTATGACCCCGCCTCCTGCTTCGCCTCGCCTGACTACAGTATAGTAGCCACTTGTGGTGGGTGTATTAGCCACCTGTATGGCCCTATGCTATACATTATACAGGATTGATGGACTGAACACATCGTCTCCAGGCTGAGGGACTGATTACCTCAAACTCCTCCTCTCCTTTTACCTTCCTGCTTTGTATAAGATTGATGAAGCCACTGCGTGGAGAAACGTTCAGTAAAGATTCCCATATGTTGCATAAGTGTCTTAATTCTTCAACTTGTCGGTTTTCAAAACCATTCATCGCATCTGCATTTCCCAAGCTGTGGCACACTGTTTCAACAGCAGAAAGTTTAATTCACTTCCTTCTTTCCTCCAGCCATGAAGACGTAGATTTGGTTCTTGTCATGTTAGGTCATGGACAGACGCTCTGTGAGACCTTTTCCCACTATACGGTATCCCAGCAAGTGAGCACTCTGCCTGCTATATCCCAGTAAGTGAGCACTCTGCCTGCTGTATCCCATCAAGTGGACACTCTGCCTGCTGTATCCCAGTAAGTGAGCACTCTGCCTGCTGTATCTCAGTAAGTGAGCACTCTGCCTGCTGTATCCCAGTAAGTGAACACTGCCTGCTGTATCCCAGTAAGTGAGCACTCTGCCTGCTGTATCCCATCAAGTGGACACTCTGCCTGCTGTATCCCAGTAAGTGAGCACTCTGCCTGCTGTATCCCAGTAAGTGAGCACTCTGCCTGTTGTATCCCAGTAAGTGAGCACTGCCTGCTGTATCCCAGTAAGTGAGCACTCTGCCTGCTGTATCCCAGAAAGTGAGCACTCTGCCTGCTGTATCCCAGTAAGTGAGCACTCTGCCTGCTGTATCCCAGTAAGTGAACACTCTGCCTGCTGTATCCCAGTAAGTGAACACTCTGCCTGCTGTATCCAAGTAAGTGAACACTCTGCCTGCTGTATCCCAGCAAGTGAGCACTCTGCCTGCTGTATCCCAGTAAGTGAGCACTCTGCCTGCTGTATCCCAGCAAGTGAGCACTCTGCCTGCTGTATCCCAGTAAGTGAGCACTCTGCCTGCTGTATCCATGCAAATGAGCACTCTGCCTGCTGTATCCCAGTAAGTGAGCACTCTGCCTGCTGTATCCCAGCAAATAAACACTCTGCCTGCTGTATCCCAGCAAATAAACACTCTGCCTGCTGTATCCCAGCAAGTGAACACTGCTTGTTGTATCCCAGCAAGTGAACACTACCTGCTGTATCCCAGCAAGTGGACACTCTGCCTGCTGTATCCCAGCAAGTGGAGACTGCTTGCTGTATCCCAGCAAGTGAATACTGCCTGCTGTATCCCAGCAAGTGAGCACTCTGCCTGCTGTATCCCAGTAAGTAAACACTCTGCCTGCTGTATCCCAGTAAGTGAGCACTCTGCTTGCTGTATCCCAGAAAGTGAGCACTCTGCCTGTTGTATCCCAGTAAGTGAGCACTCTGCCTGCTGTATCCCAGAAAGTGAGCACTTTGCCTGCTGTATCCCAGCAAGTGAGTACTCTGCCTGCTGTATCCCAGTAAGTGAGCACTCTGCCTGCTGTATCCCAGCAAGTGAGTACTCTGCCTGTTGTATCCCAGCAAGTGAGCACTCTGCCTGTTGTATCCCAGCAAATGAGCACTCTGCCTGTTGTATCCCAGCAAATGAGCACTCTGCCTGCTGTATCCCAGCAAATGAGCACTCTGCTTGCTGTATCCCAGAAAGTGAGCACTCTGCCTGTTGTATCCCAGTAAGTGAGCACTTTGCCTGCTGTATCCCAGGAAGTGAGTACTCTGCCTGCTGTATCCCAGTAAGTGAGCACTCTGCCTGTTGTATCCCAGCAAGTGAGCACTCTGCCTGTTGTATCCCAGCAAGTGAGCACTCTGCCTGTTGTATCCCAGCAAATGAGCACTCTGCCTGCTGTATCCCAGCAAATGAGCACTCTGCCTGTTGTATCCCAGTAAGTGAGCACTCTGCCTGCTGTATCCCAGCAAATGAGCACTCTGCTTGCTGTATCCCAGTAAGTGAGCACTGCCTGTTGTATCCCAGCAAATGAGCACTCTGCTTGCTGTATCCCAGTAAGTGAGCACTCTGCCTGTTGTATCCCAGTAAGTGAGCACTCTGCCTGTTGTATCCCAGCAAATGAGCACTCTGCCTGTTGTATCCCAGCAAGTGAGCACTCTGCCTGCTGTATCCCAGCAAGTGAGCACTCTGCCTGTTGTATCCCAGCAAATGAGCACTCTGCCTGCTGTATCCCAGCAAGTGAACACTCTGCCTGCTGTATCCCAACAAGTGAACACTGCCTGTTGTATCCCAGCAAGTGAACACTACCTGCTGTATCCCATCAAGTGGACACTCTGCCTGCTGTATCCCATCAAGTGGACACTCTGCCTGCTGTATCCCAGCAAGTGGAGACTGCTTGCTGTATCCCAGCAAGTGAATACTGCCTGCTGTATCCCAGCAAGTGAACATTGCCTGCTGTATCTCAGCAAGTGAACGCTGCCTGCTGTATCCCAGCAAGTGAGAACTCTACCTGCTGTATCCCAGCAGTGAATACTGCCTGCTGTACCCCAGAAAGTGAACACTGCCTGCTGTATCCCAGCAAGTGAGCACTCTGCCTGCTGTATCCCAGTAAGTGAGCACTCTGCCTGCTGTATCCTAGCAAGTGAGCACTCTGCCTGTGGTATCCCAGCAAGTGAGCACTCTGCCTACTGTATCCCAGTAAGTGAGCGCTCTTCTTGTTGTATCCCAGCAAGTGAGCAATCTGCCTGCTGTATCCCAGCAAATGAGCACTCTGCCTGCTGTATCCCAGTAAGTGAGCACTCTGCCTGTTGTATCCCAGCAAGTGAGCACTCTGCCTGCTGTATCCCAGCAAATGAGCACTCTGCCTGCTGTATCCCAGTAAGTGAGCACTCTGCCTGCTGTATCCTAGCAAGTAAACACTGCCTGCTGTATCCCAGTAAGTGAGCACTCTGCCTGCTGTATCCCAGCAAGTGAACACTGCCTGCTGTATCCCAGCAAGTGAACACTGCCTGCCGTATCTCAGCAAGTGAACACTGCATGCTGTATCCCAGCAAGTGAGAGCTCTACCTGCTGTATATCAGCAGAGAACACTGCCTGCTGTACCCCAGAAAGTGAACACTCTGCCTGCTGTATCCCAGCATGGGAACACTGCCTGCTGTATCCCAGTAAGTGAACACTGCCTGCTGTACCCCAGCAGTGAACACTGCCTGCTGTATCCCAGCAAGTGAACACTGCCTGCTGTATCCCAGCAAGTGAGAACTTTGCCTGTTGTATCCCAGCAAGTGAACACTCTGCCTGCTGTGTCCCAGCAAATGAGCACTCTGCCTGCTGTATCCCAGTAAGTGAGCACTCTGCCTGCTGTATCCCAGCAAGTAAACACTGCCTGCTGTATCCCAGCAAGTGAACACTCTGCCTGCTGTATCCCAGCAAATGAAAACTCTGCTTGCTGTATCCCAGCAAGTGAACACTTCCTGCTGTATCCCAGCAAGTGAACACTGCCTGCTGTATCTCAGCAAGTGAACACTGCCTGCTGTACCCCAGAAAGTGAACACTCTGCCTGCTGTATCCCAGCAAGGGAACACTGCCTGCTGTATCCCAGCAAGTGAACACTGCCTGCTGTACCCCAGCAAATGAACACTCTGTCTAATATATCCCAGCAAGCGAACACTGCCTGCTGTATCCCAGTAAGTGAGCACTCTGCCTGTTGTATCCCAGCAAGTGAGCACTCGGCCCGCTGTATCCCAGCAAGTGAACACTGCCTGCTGTACCTCAGCAGTGAACACTGCCTGCTGTACCCCAGCAAGTGAGCACTCTGCCTACTGTATCCCAGCAAGTGAACACTGCCTGCTGTATCCCAGCAAGTGAACACTGCCTACTGTATCCCAACAAGTAAACACTGCCTGCTGTATCCCAGCAAGTGAACACTGCCTGCTGTATCCCAGCAAGTGAACACGTCTCCTGTATTACCCCGGTGCTTAACAAAAGAGGGAATAGCATAGAGCGTACAAATAAAAACGGGATACACCATTACTTTACGGAGAATTTTTTTTTTAACAAGTCGGCTGTCTCCCACCGAGGCAGGGTGACCCAAAAATAAAGAAAATCCCCAAAAAGAAAAAGGCTTTCATCATCATTCAACACTTTCACCTCACTCACACATAATCACTGTTTTTGCAGAGGTGCTCAGAATACAACAGCTTAGAAGCATATATATACGTATAAAAATACACAACATATCCCTCCAAACTGCTAATATCCCGAACTCCTCCTTTAAAGTGCAGGCATTGTACTTCCCATTTCCAGGACTCAAGTCCGGCTATATAAAAATAACCGGTTTCCCTGAACCCCTTCACTAAATATTACCCTGGTCACACTCCAACAGGTCGTCAGGTCCCAAATACCATTCGTCTCCATTCACTCCTATCAAACACGCTCACCCACGCCTGCTGGAAGTCCAAGCCCCTCGCCCACAAAACCTCCCTTACCCCTTCCAACCTTTTCGAGGACGACCCCTACCCCGCATTCCTTCCCCTGCAGATTTAAATGTTCTCCATGTCATTCTACTTTGATCCATTCTCTCTAAATGACCAAACCCCCTCAACAACCCCTCTTCAGCCCTCTGACTAATACTTTTATTAACTCCACACCTTCTCCTAATTTCCACGCTCCGAATTTTCTGCATAATATTTACAACACACATTGCCCTTAGACAAGACATCTCCACTGCCTCCAACTGCCTCCTCGCTGCAGCATTTACAACCCAAGCTTCACACCTATATAAGAGTGTTGGTACTAATATACTTTCATACATTTCCTTCTTTGCCTCCATAGATAACGTTGTTTGTCTCCACATATACCTCAACGCACCACTCACCTTTTTTTACTCATCAATTCTATGATTAACCTCATCCTTCATAAATCCATCTGCTGACACGTCAACTCCCAAGTATCTGAAAACATTCACTTCTTCCATACTCCTCCTCCCCAATTTGATATCCAATTTTTCTTTATCTAAATCATTTGACACCCTCATCACCTTACTCTTTTCTATGTTCACTTTCAACTTTCTACCTCTGCACACACTCCCAAACTCGTCCACTAACCTTTGCAATCAATTTTTCTTTAGAATTATATAGAATTATATAGTATAATAATTATAATTATATAGTATAATAATCTACCTATGGGACTTATCACCAGGACTTGTACTCACTCTTAATACACCGACCAGCTGACCGGAACTCCGCCCTATGTGGCCCACTACACACTCGGCTGTCCAGAACTCCCGCTCACAGGCGCTCTCTCTCTCTCTCTCTCTCTCTCTCTCTCTCTCTCTCTCTCTCTCTCTCTCTCTCTCTCTCTCTCTCTCTCTGTACCTAGCTGTTTCTCCAAGCCCCTCTTAACCCCAGGTTTTGGGGTCGCCCTCCATGGGGCACACCACATGTGCTTTTCACAAAGGAATAACTTCTCGAACAATGAGACCTACGAGGCCAGCAGCCTATTGACCTCACAAGCACCGTTGACCTACATTACAGCGCATGCACTTGTACACTGCTCTCCGAAGGTGCTGGTACAGTTTATTCTGAAATGGTAGAATGCACTCCACGTTTTTTTTTTTTTTTTTTTTTTTAAATATAGTTTCTTCCACTGACTTTGCCCCCACGTTCGTAGATTTGGTTGAAGAAGACGTTCAAAGCTTTGAACATCAGGTTGTTAAGTTCAGGTTATTTGAACAGATGATTAATTAGGTCAACCTCTTCCTGAACTGTGAGTGAAATTAAGTTCAGGATATACTGGTAAGAGTGTCTCAGTGCACTTAGTTGCCTGTCTTTGTGTAATGGAAGGAAACAAAATGAGCCGTTCTGACTGGCTCCTGCTTTTCAAAAGTCTGCTCAGAGGATGAGACACATATGTTCATTCCTAGAGGATACTTTTATTCAGTCTTGTACGACTAATGCCACTAAGGTCCCCTACTGCTTCTGTTGTCTGCGCACTACCTTGTGCAAATCCTTCCGTAGAGAGGTCATCTATCACTGCTTGTACCGCCTCAGTTGTTCTCCTGTATGTGCCCTTTTCGTTTGATTTTTTTTGTAGGTAGTCTCATAACGCTTTTAATATACTACTAGACACATTACATGATATTTCGGTTCATTGGCGACAAGGTCACCAACAGTGAGTTTGGTCAGAACTTTCATATCTTGTAGTACCATTGCTCTCTTCCTGAGTTCTTCAGTAAGGGTAACTTTTTGGAACTGGAAAAGGGGTTGAATACGAAAATGGTATACAATACCGACACTGTGCAGTTAGGGATCTTTATTTCGGAACGTTGCGCTTACACAGTAGGCTTCTTCAGTCGAGCAGAGAGGAGTTAGCAGAAGCACTTGAGATGTGAAGACGATGTAATCAGTCTGTCACCCTTGAAGACTTAGAGAAGGAGTTGCTTGGTGTCAGCTTAGTCAAGGTCTAATATGTGATGGCTGAGAAGCAGTCGCCAGTCTACCATCTTGGTACCTTTGACGGAAATTTTGGTGCCATTTAATTTGCATTTCCAATAGTTTGCTAGCACTCATTGTGTGTTCAACTGTCAAGTATTACCACCATCAGCATGATAGACCTGGAGGGCATCAACAAACGACATTTAAAATAAGTAAAAGGCAACAATAACATAATAAAAGGCCATGTATAAACATGCAGTATGACATAAAAATAAATAATTTAGAAGACTTGAAAATATTTAGCCAGAGAGGTCTGGAGTGTTCTCTGGTGGCGTCGTCCTCTTCTTGTTGATCTTGAAGCCTGATACTTGCGACTCCACTCTGGGTTCATTTCTAAATGTGGAATAAAAACTTGTTTCGTCATTTTGTATTTTTTTTTATTTTTATTATCACACTGGCCGATTCCCACCAAGGCAGGGTGGCCCGAAAAAGAAAAACTTTCACCATCATTCACTCCATCACTGTCTTGCCAGAAGGGTGCTTTATACTACAGTTTTTAAACTGCAACATTAACACCCCTCCTTCAGAGTGCAGGCACTGTACTTCCCATCTCCAGGACTCAAGTCCGGCCTGCCGGTTTCCCTGAATCCCTTCATAAATGTTACTTTGCTCACACTCCAACAGCACATCAAGTATTAAAAACCATTTGTCTCCATTCACTCCTGTCAAACACGCTCACGCATGCCTGCTGGAAATCCAAGCCCCTCGCACACAAAACCTCCTTTACCCCCTCCCTCCAACCTTTCCTAGGCCGACCCCTACCCCGCCTTCCCTCCACTACAGATTTATACACTCTCGAAGTCATTATGTTTCGCTCCATTCTCTCTCCATGTCCGAACCACCTCAACAACCCTTCCTCAGCCCTCTGGACAACAGTTTTGGTAATCTCGCACCTCCTCCTAACTTCCAAACTACGAATTCTCTGCATTATATTCACACCACACATTGCCCTCAGACATGACATCTCCACTGCCTCCAGCCTTCTCCTCGCTGCAACATTCATCACCCATGCCTCACACCCATATAAGAGCGTTGGTAAAACTATACTCTCATACATTCCCCTCTTTGCCTCCAAGGACAAAGTTCTTTGTCTCCACAGACTCCTAAGTGCACCGTCTGTATTCACAATCAGTCACTGATGAACTGTCAATTATTGAACCTCCCGAAAATGAGAAAAATGAAGTAAGTTTTAAGATGTCCGCCCAACACTAGATGATGAAAGAAGTTTTCATTCCTTTATCACTTATCAATCGAGGAATTTATAACTATTTCTTTATATGTTAACTCTAAGGTGAGACCCTTAGAGGAGGTTCACTTCTGCCAGCCCTCCAGATCAATTTTGGGTCTTAAGGAACGTCAGAAACCCCTTGGTTAAACTTTTACAAGAGTAGTAAATCACATCTAGGAAAGGATCACATCCTAGATGTATCTTTCTCGCCCACATTCCAAGGAGTACAGTGTTCCTAGTAATTTAGATGCTTTACCGAATTTATATGAGCATTGAAGGTTCTCTTCACTTTTCTCTGGTCTACAGTCTCGCCTGCCTTAAGAGGTACTGTTACTGTAAAACAATATTCCAGTTAAGAGAGAACAAGTGACTTGAAATTAAGACACATGTGCAACATCTGGGGTATCTTTATTGTAGACATTTCGCCATCAGTGGCTTTATCAATACAAATTCCAGGACATAACTTGAAGACAGTAAGACTATGTACAGAAGATGAGGTAATCAGTCCCTCAACCTTGGAGTAGGTGCGAAGAGCACCGTAGTCGTGGAGATTCTGAAGCAGAAGCAAGAAGCCTGGCGCTTATATAGTAACGTCAGGTGTAGCAGACGAGGGCATATTCACTGGTAGGCTGGATTCCCCAGTGGAAGTAGGTCCTTCCCAAAGAGATGGGTTAGTTGTAGTAGTAGTTGTCGTAGTTGTGAATGTTATGTACATGTCCTCAGAATTAAGATTCCATGATGT
This sequence comes from Cherax quadricarinatus, assembly GCF_038502225.1. Classification (NCBI taxonomy): domain Eukaryota; kingdom Metazoa; phylum Arthropoda; class Malacostraca; order Decapoda; family Parastacidae; genus Cherax; species Cherax quadricarinatus. The sequence continues at coordinate 14,579,789 of NC_091358.1, read as the reverse complement.
TGCAGTGTCTGACAAGTTGTGCAAGAATGGTATATAATACCGACAAGATGAAACTAAGACACATGTGCAACATCTGGGTATCTTTATTGTAGACGTTTCGCCAACCAGTGGCTTTATCAATACAAATTCAAGGACATAACTTGAAGACAGTAAGACTATGTACAGAAGATGAGCCACTGGATGGCGAAACGTCTACAATAAAGATACCCAGATGTTGCACATGTGTCTTAATTTCATCTTGTCGGTATATACCATTCTTGCACAACAAGTGACTTACAGAGTATCTTCACTGGCTTGGCATCTCTTGTTTTGAGGGTTAAACTGTCTCGCTTATCATTTTCCTTGCTGCAGTGTTAATAACACTGCTCTTTTGGGTTCTTTAAATATATACTGTGGCCCGTGGCGGGGCTCCAGAAGTAAAAAAAACTCTTGAGACTCATCAAAGGTATTATATTATCACTCTTGAATCTTTTCGTTCTATTGAGTGTTGAGTGGTTATTTTTTTTAAAGACTCCGTTTCACTTTATATTTACTCAATTTTTCCATAGCACAGCAACTGAAATTTGTTCTCTGACCCATTGGAAAACTTGGTTTATATCAGCTTGGTGATCTTTGTTTACCTTGGTAAATATTGTTTTATCCTGACGGCAGACATTGTTTACTCTGACATATACTACTGAAAAAAAGTTCCCATAACGACACTCACAAATATTTGTTCTTGTTTACAAGGACTATTTTTCGTTGTTGACAATAAATAAACAACATACTTTCTTGTCAAGAGTTTGTTTGTTGGTCAGAGTAGTTAACCAGTCTGGTTAACGTTGTATATTATCCACAAGAGGAAACAGTGTGTATGTTAGGTGTTATATTACGAGCCTGACCCATGGTCGGGCTCCGGGAGTACACTCTCCAAACTCATCAAAGGCAGCGCTAAACCCGTAGGGATGACACAAATGCAGTATTATGCGATTCTTTATTGATCGTTATTGGATAAAGAGTCCAGATAGATCTGTGACTGGATAAAGAGTCCAGGTTGTCTGTGACTGGATAAAGAGTCCAGGTTGTCTGTGACTGGATAAAGAGTCCAGGTTGTCTGTGACTGGATAAAGAGTCCAGGTTGTCTGTAACTGGATAAAGAGTCCAGGTTGTCTGTAACTGGATAAAGAGTCCAGGTTGTCTGTAACTGGATAAAGAGTCCAGGTTGTCTGTAACTTGATAAAGAGTCCAGGTTATCTGTAACTGGATAAAGAGTCCAGGTTGTCTGTAACTGGATAAAGAGTCCAGGTTGTCTGTAACTGGATAAAGAGTCCAGGTTGTCTGTAACTGGATAAAGAGTCCAGGTTGTCTGTAACTTGATGAAGAGTCCAGATTGATCTATTTGTGACTTGACAAAGTCAAACTGTACTCACCTAATTGTGGTTGCAGGGGTTGATTCATAGCTTCTGGCCCTGTGACTCCTGTGTGGGCGAAACGTAGTGTCAGTATTTTATACCATTTATCTCCAAAATGAGAGTTAATGAGATTTGATCCAAGGAAGGGGAAGGGTGATTGTTATTACATTCACGAGAAAGTGCTTAACCCGTTTGTGATGTGGTCCACTATGCTTGTGAGGTCTCTGAGGGAGACCTAATTAAATGGTCACACCTTGCCTTGGCAAATAGCTGTCAGACACGCCTTTCAGCTTAAGTCTGAGGTCTTTTGTTCTTGACGGCGTCAGGTCAAAACACGTGGTGCACACCCCATTTTGGGGGGTGCTTTGAAGACCATATAAGCCCAAGGAGCAGCTGAGCAGGAGATTCGAGCGGAGGTGCTGCTATGTGCAGAACTCTGAGCAGCAGAGACTGGCGGAGCTCTGGCCTGTGTGCAGAGCTCGGGAGAAAGCTGCTGGAGAGTCTCTGGAGGAGAGACTGTTAGAGACACTGGGCAGAGTACTGGCTTGGAGCAGTGCTCGTGCTGTGTAGGTCTTGGGACCTGTGGCTAGTGTGTGACTTAATTCCTGTGATGAACTCTCATCTGAACTATATTGTAAGTTATATTGTTTCATCAGTTGATTGTATTCCCTGTCTCACTGCTCATATATATAATCACCATTTATCTAAACCCAATAGTGTTCTCCTGTTCCCAAATATATTATTGTACAAGGACTTAATAATAAACTGTGTTTGAGTGGAATAGTAATATTCACTGTCCCCGTTATTTATTCTTTTATTTATTATTTTATTTGAAGTAGTGAGAGGGTGAGTAGTGTGTTGGTGGTGGTGGTAATGAGAGGTGATGGTCTAGTTGCAGTCACCTCACATTACCTCCGCTCGTCACTCGACTCACCTCTCCTGCCTACTCCTTTACCCTGTACTCCCTCCGATTACTCCCTTATTCCCCAATTATAGCTGCGTCCCATACCTCCCTACATGACACGTTGGGGTCATAAGAGCGCCTGGGGGACGGGAGGTAATCCTGTTCGATCCAAGAGGGATTGAGAAAGCTCCATCTTCTAGGATCAAGAGCCCTTCACAAACATTAGGGTACCTTCTTTGAAGATTATATGTTTGATGGGAGGACGTTGAACAGGCTTAAATCCTTTAAAACATCGAGAAAAGGTTTCGATTCTTTATAAACATCGATAAAGGCTTGTATCCTTTATGATCATCGAAAAAATGCTGAGATACTTTATATCTAGAAAAGGTTTCGATCCTTATAATCATCGAGAAAATATTTAGATCATTTATAATAATCGAGAAAACGCTTGGAGCTTTTATAATCATCGATAAAAGACTTGGATCCTTTATAATAATCGAGAAAATACTTGGATCTTATATAATCATCGATAAAAAGCTTAGATCCTATATAATAATCGAGAAAAATGCTTGGATCCTTCATAACCATCAAATTATCTTTCATTGTAATTATTGCTTAAAGTTATAGATTATATTAACGTGGTTTAAGTGTTAACTACATGTGGCTTCATGCAAGACTTTCATTCTGGCGTATAAACTAATTATGGCTCATACTTATAAATACAATAATAATAATAATAATAATAATAATAATAATAATAATAATAATATTTCTCTTTGCAGGTGAGTATCTTGGTGAGGTGGTAATGCTCGTCCTTAAACGGTAAGACAGTTTTAACTAACTAGGGTAAGCTCTTAGTTCTCTGTGTCAGCTGCTGCATGCTGGAGGTGACACAACCCATGTGCTCTCTCTCTCTCTCTCTCTTTCTCTCTCTCTCTCTCTCTCTCTCTCTCTCTCTCTCTCTCTCTCTCTCTCTCTCTCTCTCTCTCTCTCTCTCACACACACACACACACACACACACACACACACACACACACACACACACACACACACACACACACACACACACACACACACACACACACACACACACAGCTCTCCTCTTCACCTGACATGTCTTCTGACCTGCTCTCCTTTTCACCTAACTTCTGACCTGATTACCTCTTCACCTGACTTTAAAACCATTTTCTGGATCATTCCTCATGATATTGCTCCATCACAGTCTTATATGACAGGTGAACTTCCTTAAGTGGGAATTAATTTGTGAATACTTCCTCGCTCCTTTTTCTCTGTAACCTTGAATCAAGATGAACTTGAATCAGGGTTGCCTTGAATCAAGGGTAACCTTGAATCAAGGGTGACCTTGAATCAGTCACGGAGAGTAAGAATTATCATGGAATACACAATAACCTAGTCGCTCAGGAATCACGACTAAATTCCTCATTCCATCCCAGCAACAGTTTTTTTTCTTGTCGCATGTGCCTGAGGCTGACCTTCTGGGTATCAGTCCCGTCATCCACCTCTCTGTAGCTTTGATCAGACAACCAGACTTGACGATGACTGCCAGGAAAAACTGGCAACTAATCACGAGTAATTCAGTAATAATGAGTATAACTGATTTGAGATTTAATTCAACATTGACTCAGATATATTTAAGATGTTGCTAATGATTCATCATTCATCATATGAATAAAATAACCCATGTCAGGCGATTTTTCCATGAATAATGAAAACTATCTGTGTGTCAGTAGTGTTACTGTGTACTTGTGCAGTATATTTAGATAATCCCAGCTACTTTATAGATAGGCTCCCTTGTGTGACGTCACGAGTCACACACATGTGTGCCGTCAGCTAGAGGCCTCCTTCCTCAGTTCAAGGCTAGGCTACATAAGAACATAAGAACACATAGGATCGAGTCTACATAAGAACACAAGGAGGAACACTGCAACAGGCCTACTGGCCCATACTAGGCAGGTCCTTCTCAAACCCAAAGGCAAGGCAAGACTCCTGGGATTCTCCTCAACGTACAAATGCGGTACACTCTAATCATGTTACTCAGGTACAAACTTGTTTAAATTCACGGGTATAAAACTCGGGGTGATACTATAGAAGAAGGAATGTTCAGTAAATTTACCCTCAACAGTCAGAGAACTGACTTGGATAAATTTAATAAAGACCTATCAGACAAACCCTGGAAGTCATGAACACCCTAAACCATCAGAAGTGCTGGGAATCGCTCAGGACAGAAGCACACAAAGTCTCCATTCAATATATAACATTGACAATACCTGGAAAATCAAATATGGAAGTGTAGAAGAATATACAGAAAAAATGGGTTACCAAAATGCTTAAGATGTGAATGTAACAACGAAAGAAAGATACTCTTAACATAGGAATAATCGAGTTAGAACAAAAACTTAAGCTTTATTACTAGACAAAAAAAAAAAACTTTCGTACGAGACAGAAGAGACACAAAGAAAAAAAAGTCATGCAGGATGTTGCAAGAAACCCCATATATGTCATCACATAAATGCAAAAATCGAAGTTAAGAACTACGTATAGAATTAGACCATTATTATTCACAGGAAGTTCATACACTGACGATAAAAATAAATTAGTAAATTTCTAAAATACCAACATAAATCAGTGTTTAGCAACCTACTAAACGAAAGCAGGTTGGAGTATATAGATTTTTCACTGTTTCTGAAGATCACAGTTTATAAATAACAAAAAAGGCACAATACCGTGACTGGAACGATACACAAAAAACCCGCACATAAAAGAGAAAAGCTTACGACGACGTTTCGGTCCGACTTGGACCATTGACAAAGTCACACTAACCAGTGGTGGAGCAGGACGGCTATATATAGGCAGGAAGAGGTGGTGGTGGTGGTAGTAGTAGTAGTGGTGGTGGTGGTAGTAGTAGTAGTAGTAGTAGTAGTAGTAGTAGTAGTAGTAGTAGTACAAGAGTTGTATATAATACCGACAAGATGAAATTAAGACACATGCACAACACCCGGGCATCCCCATCCTTTTTATTTCCCCTTCTACCACTACCACTACTACTACCTCTTCTTCTTCTACTACTACTACAACTACTGATGAAATTAAGACACATGTGCGGCGTCTGGTTGTCTTTGTTGTGGACGTTTCGCCATCCAGTGGCTGGCTGGATGGCGAAACGTCTATGATGGGGATGCTCGGGTGTTGTGCATGTCTTAATTTCATCTTGTCGGTATTATATACAACTCTTGTACTACTACTACTACTACTACTACTACTACTACTACTACTACTACTACTACTACTACTACTACTACTACTACCACCACCACCACTACTACTACTACTACCACCACCACCACCACTACTACTACTACCACCACCACCACTACTACTACTACTACCACCACCACCACCACTACTACTACTACCACCACCACCTCTTCCTGCCTATATATAGCCGTCCTGCTCCACCTCTGGTTAGTGTGACTTTGTCAATGGTCCAAGTTGGACCGAAACGTCGTCGTAAGCTTTTCTCTTTTATGTGCGGGTTTTTTGTGTATCACAGTTTATATAACTGCAAAACTCGAAAAAAAAGGAAACATGCCCACTCTTGCAGCACCTGGACCAGATATGTGAAATTCATAATTTATAAAGAAGTGTAAAATACCACTAGCACGAGCACTTAGTATCCTTTCCAGAAAGAGCCTAGAAGTAGGTGAAATACCAGAGACCTTAAAGAGTGCAGTCAGCGTTATTGTATAAAGGAGGAGTAGAGCGCTATCCAGAAATTACTGACCAGTAGCCCTAACACCACATACTATAAAAGTCTTTGAAAGTGTGATGAGGTGTCACATTACAAACTTTATGGAACAGCACGACACAGACCAACATGGATTTAGAGCGACTACTAAACCACTATGACAAAATTACACAGGAGTTGGAAGAAAACTAAAATGATGTGTGGCGCACATAGATATTCCTCCCCACAAGAGCAAGAGGCTCGTCTGACAGTACAAAACATTTAAAATAAAAGTAGGGTGCAGTAAATGCACCAGGAGATAAAACTTCATAAGTATGAAGGAGCCAAGACTCTTCAGCAACCCCCCCCCACCTCCTCCTTCATACTTAAAAAAAAATTGATAAGTTGCTGATCAGCCAGGCATTGTGCTGCCTGAGCGGGATATACCATGACACTTCAGAAATCTTTCTCCTTCGAGAGATACCTGGAGGGTATACCGGGGATCAACGCCCCAGCGGCCCGGTCCATGACCAGGCCTACCCCTTGAGACGGGTCATCGCAAAACTAAGACAGGTGTCAGGACACCTGTCTTGGCAAATATTATACGTACAGTCATTGTGTTAGTTACATTGTTATAACACACTTAAGTTTTCATCTGTCAAATACGGCTACACTATTTTATATGCTAGTTACATTGTGGGAATAAAAACTAGCTATTTTTCCTATTAAATCACACCGATGAAAAGGGAGGGAAAGGCAGTATTTTGCATGTGTGTTAGGTAAGACACATATGCAACAGTTAGACAACTTTATTCCGAAACGTTTCGCCTACACAGTAGGCTTCTTCAGTCGAATACAGAAAGTAGGCAGGAACAGTAGAGATGTGAAGACGATGTAATCAGTCCATCACCCTTAAAGTCGTAGAATTTGAGGTTGTCAGTCCCTCGGCCTGGAGAAGTTCAGTTCCATAGTCAGGAACTATCTGACAACCTCAAATTCTACGACTTTAAGGGTGATGGACTGATTACATCGTCTTCACATCTCTACTGTTCCTGCCTACTTTCTGTATTCGACTGAAGAAGCCTACTGTGTAGGCGAAACGTTTCGGAATAAAGTTGTCTAACTGTTGCATATGTGTCTTACCTAACAACCTGTCGGTATTGTATACCATTTTGATGTTCATTTTGCATGTGTGGAGGTGGGAAGTACAGAGGAGGTTGGGATATTATCTGCTGTTTGGAGGGACACCTAAATACTGTCGTATCTGAGCGCCTCTACCAAGACACTGATAATGTATGAATGATGGTGAAAGTGTTGAACGATGAAGTTTTTTTCTTTCTTTTTGAGTCACCCTCGACGTGTTTTATATATATATATATATATATATATATATATATATATATATATATATATATATATATATATATATATATATATATATATATATATATATGTATATATATATATATATATATATATATATATATATATATATATATATATATATATATATATATATATATATATATATATATATATATATATATGCAAAACAACCACTCTGAAAGAATAGAGAAATTCCAAGCGCTTTCGTGACTAAGTTATTTTCAAAAAAAGTTGAGAAAGTAGTATCAAGCAAGTCCATGGTCGACAGGAATATAATTGAATCTTGTTTCATAAAAAGCAGTTTTGACAATAATATGAATATTTCCTTTGGTTTATATAAATTAGATCCATTTATAATTAATAGAATTTGGGAAGAATTTAATAATACACTGGACAAATAATTTTTAAAATTTCTTATTTCTTGGGTAGAATAGTTTGTGGGGTGAGTTGTGCCAAGGACCTTTCCAAGTTGGCTCGCCGCGCGTCACGTGTTTAAACCGTTGTGGGATCTGATAGTGAGGTGCCGACCAGACCCCTTATATAGCTTCCTTGGATGCTTTACTTTCATAGTTCCTTGATAATGTGAGTAGTCACGAAAGCGCTTGGAATTTCTCTATTCTTTCAGAGTGGTTGTTTTGCATATTCTGAAATCACCTGTTTACTGTGATCTTATTGCATATATATATATATATATATATATATATATATATATATATATATATATATATATATATATATATATTATATCAATGTGTAGAGGTTTTGGTCATTAAGCTTCCTGGTCCACCCTGAAAACATATCACTTCGTAAGAGGTACAAGTAAAATAAATATAATTTGAAATGAAACTGAAAAAAATTCACGTTGAAATGATACTCTTTGCAAATGCAACATTTTTCTACTGTGTTTTATGGGGAAGAGCATAAATGCTGACACAGTTGCTTCAATGTTGCACTCTCCTGTATGTATAAAATAAATTATACTGACAGTTTGATGATAATGGCACAGTGTGCAGAGTATGGTGCTTATTAGAATACGTTTTGTCCGCCAGGGACTATATTAGTTTGTAAAGTTCCTGTGGACGAAGCGTCGTTTAATAAAGTACCGTAACGTGCACGTTATCAACATCAGCCATTTTTAACACTTGTGTCCTCAGTGGCAAAGGATCCCAATGGAAATAAGTCACTTTGACTTTTTTTTGGGTTATCCTAGCTACACTGTATGATAATTGTAGCCAGCTCGTGGCTGGGCTCTGGGAGCAGCAAGACTCTCGAAACTTATCTTCTTCAAATGTATGTACCTGTGACTAAGTAAAGTTATTGGTTCAAGGGAGTGGAGGGAAGGAAGATGGGAGGGAGGAAAATGTGCCTTCTACTTACCTTATACATCTGGAAGATACATGAATCCTTAGTTTAAATAGAAGTAGATACCAGTTCTCATCAGATAGTATCGGTTGGAACTTACAGCACCTCTGCTATCTGTGTACGAATGGTATATAATACCGACAAGATGAGAGTAAGACACATGTGCAACATCTGGGTATCTATGTATTGATAAAGCCACTGGATGGCGAAACGTCTACAATAAAGATACCCAGATGTTGCACATGTGTCTTACTCTCACCTCTGCTATCTGTCTATTCAGTGTACTTGTCAGGTAGTACACCTGAGTACGGAGCCTACACCATAACGTAATGATGTACTCTCCTAACACCAGGTAACCCATAGTAAACAAGTACGTAGCCTACACCACAAGCTAACAGTGTTTGCCAAACTTGTTTGATCACGAACCTGTGTACAGTTTTTCCCAACCTGGTGACTCAAAAGACCAGTATATATACCTTTAATTGCTTATATATATATATATATATATATATATATATATATATATATATATATATATATATATATATATATATATATATATATATATATATATATATATATATAGCTGGAATGGGGACCCTCATCTTCAGAGAAGACAATAAACGTACCTCAGGAAAAACTCAAGGTTCTCCCCGGAGCTGTTTTGAATATTTTCTTCTCCTACCACCCCTTATATATTTTATATTCTATGTGAACATTTATTAGTAAACACAATACATTTACAGAAAAAACATAAACGTGAATACATATATATATATATATATATATATATATATATATATATATATATATATATATATATATATATATATATATATATATATATATATTTAGTGACAACTTTTTTTTTCTCGGAGTCAGCTCTTTGGAGTCTGAATTTTACGTCCATAAGTTTTAATGACTGAATAGAATGAATCTTAGAAATATATTTTTTTTAAGTAATACAAAATGAAAAGTTATTTATAAATGTTCATGTGAATTTGACTTCATTACGATAGTTGATTAGTGGCGAAAACAGAATTTTTTATTGGCTAACATGATCCTATTTCATTTTAATGAGTGAGGTTAAGATATCATACCTGACAGAAGTACCAAGAGAACAAAAGGACATACAGGATATTGCAAGAAACCCAAAATATTTCTATTCTTATGCAAAATCCAAGAACTACATGTAGAATTTGACCACTACTGAGAGGAGACTCGTATAGTGACGATGAACAGGAATTGAGTGAAATCTTAAAAGAACAGTATGAGTCGGCGTTCAGCAACCCACTAAATGACAGCAAGGTAGAAAATGCAGAAATATTTTTCACTCCAGAAGAAGGCCGCACATACCAACTAACTGACATTAGTACAAATCCCATAGATTTCAATATCAGAAATTGACAACATGCCCACTCACTCAGCACCTGGACCAGATTCATGGAATGCTCTATTTGTAAAGAAGTGTAAAGTACCACTAGCACGAGTCCTCAGTATTCTTTGGAGAAAGAGCTTAGATCTAGGTGAAATACCGGAGGCCTTAAAGAGTGCAGACATAGCTCTTTTGTACAAGGGAGATAGTAGAGCACTAGCTAAAAATTACAGACCAGTAGCCCTAACCTCTCACATCATAAAAATCTTCGAAAAAGTGATGAGACGGCAGATTACAAATTTCATGGACCAGCACAACCAGCATAACCTGAATCAGCATGGTTTTAGAGCAGGACGATCATGTCTGTCACAGCTGCTGAACCATTATGACAGAATTATGGAGGCACTGGAAGACGACCAAAACGCAGATGTGATTTACACAGATTTTGCAAAGACGTTTGACAAATGTGATCATGGAGTGATAGCGCACAACATGAAGGCCATGGGCATTACGGGGAAGGTAGGATTTTCGGTTTCCTAACACACAGAACACAACAAGTAGTAGTGAACAGAGCAAGATCCAGCATCAGCGAGATCAAAAGCTCAGTGCCCCAAGGTACTGTCTTGGCACCTCTGCTGTTTCTCATCCTCATAGCAGACATAGACAGAAACACCCGGCACACTTTTGCATGATCATTTGCAGATGACACTAAAATAAGCATGAAAGTCACTACGGTAGAAGACACTGAAAAAGTACAGGAAGACATAAACAGGGTTTCCCAGTGGGCAGTGGAGAACAACATGACGTTCAATGGTGATAAGTTAAGAACATAAGAAAGGAGGAACACTGCAGCAGGCCTGTTGGCCCATACTAGGCAGGTCCTTTACAATTCATCTCACTAACAAACATTTGACCAACCCAATTTTCAATGCCACCCAAGAAACAAGCTCCGATGTGCAAGTCCCTCTCAAATCCAACCCCTCCCACTCATGTACTTATCCAACCTAAATTTGAAACTACCCAAAGTCCTAGCCTCAATAACCCAACTAGGTAGACTGTTCCACTCATCAACTACCCTATTTCCAAACCAATACTTTCCTATGTCCTTTCTAAATCTAAAC